>NW_028279735.1:0-113981 GCF_059751315.1 Micrasema longulum
TCAGGCGGGCCGGGCCATAGGTGTGTGGTATGTAGTGTTACTTGAAAACAAAGGCAGTTTAAATATGTCCCAATGTCTGAGTGTTCTCAATTTCACAATTATTTGTATTTTTTTGAGGAACTTAGTATCTACATACTTTTAGTTCAATATTTTAAAAATAAATTGTATATCGAAAACTACGCGATGCTCTGTCAGAGAATCAAAATGAAGAAGTGTTAGAAGTTGCCCGTAAGTTGAATTTGAATGAGAGAAAGAAATTATTGGTCTCCTTAAAACAGTGATTATGGAGAGAGGCGTTTTTGCTTTTAACCCCCTCGATAGGTCATAGACGCACTGTTTCTGAATTATGCTATTTACATAAATTATTAAATACCAAATAAAGTAGACTCTTTTAACCTACTCTCCAAAATTAATCTTAATTTCCACTTCGCGTGACAAGAAATAAGTATTCGTTTCATCTGCTAGTCTGTTGCACTAACTATGCACAACACTCTTTCCTCTATCGTTTTTGCTCTAACTATAATGCCTTTTTTTCATTTATTGATATATTTTACACGCCCCTTAATTTATTTAAAAATAAATTAAGACTATTTATTTCTCGCTGCGATACGATCCCACTTACTATTTAATGATGCTAACACTTACACACACCTGAACACTTACTCCTACACTCATACACACATCTACACTTACTCTCATACAAATACACATAAACACACCCTTTTGTTGTAACACAATTTAATAATATGTATGATTCTTATTTGGAAACTTTGCTGGTCTGTCTTTTAACTGTATTTTTTTAATGTTAGTATATCATTGTCAACTGTTTGTTTCTTTAAAATAAATAAATATTCTAAGTGCGCTATATGTGTTTTAGTAAAGATCTAACTTTGACTAAGATAAGACAGTATTTTTAATGTCCGCGAAGCGATGACGTCACGATTGAAGATATGCCTTAAGGTCACGTGTCGCCCTTAGTGGAGACAAAGGGTGGGTGAAAGTGGAAGAAGCGAGATGAATGGGTAATAGTCACACCCTCTAGATACTCGTTACTTTAATATATTAAAAGGAACTTGATTCTGGTTTGGTGGAGGCTTGTTTATCTACCAGTGTATGACGCACTAAATGGAAAAATCAAATGAGAAAAATTTCGAGATGAATCATACTCATATTTTCGCGTCCCCTATTCACGTCTGATGGTGCATATGGTAGTATTTTTTAACACCTGGTGCAGCGTATCTTAATTATCTGTTACATGAAGGTAAGGTGAACAGCCTCACGCTTCCGTTGTTAGTCCAGGGACAGTGAAATATTGCAATAAAAATACACCATAAAAAACTGAATTTCACGTCGACCCCACCAGAATTCGAATGGGAGTTCAAAATGGTAGGCCAGCGCGTCAACCACTACATTTTATGAAAAAAAAATTATCCTACCTTTAATGAAACAAAAAATATCAATTATATCCAGTGCAGTGCCTTATGCTCAATGTATGCCAATAGGAAAAAATGATAAAATGTCTTGATTGCTCAAATAAATATTTGTTAAGGATTTAAATATTCTTAAGTCTGTTTTACTTATAATGTAACTTGAAAGCCTTTTCTCTTTGTTCATATGTTGAATTATATAACGTTGTTTAAAAAACCTATCCCTTAAGTCATTTGCGCTGATAAGATAGCCAACCGTTCTACCCTATCGTGCATTTTACTTAATAAACCCCAGGGGGTATATCAAGACATTTTCACCCTTAAAATGTCGAACATAAGTACGAATATATCGTTAATCTTTCATGAAATTTTTGATGTAAGTGTTTTCTGAAGAATAAAAAAACCTTATCCAACGACACATTTTGCCACACCACATAAATATCGGGATTTAATACATGTAACAAAATAATTTTCTGTTAAGAACTGATGTAAAGAAGGCTTTAAATAAATCCTTCCCGCAAAATAAGTAAGAACGATGTCAAAAAAATGGATACGCTTTATTTTCTTAATTTTCTGATATTTTATTCGTTTTTTTCATACCATATATATTATTTATGACAACAATGTGGAATGTCCTATAATCATAATATAATACAATAGCAACAATATTTTGAGTTTGTCCAAATTTTTGTAGACAAGGACTGAATTCAACTCCCTGGGGAGCTGTTTATATTAACATATTACAACAGAGATGAAGAACATTTAAGAAAAGGTAATATATAAGTCAAGGCATCTACAAGGCTTATGACCTGACAATGGCTGGTTAAAGTGGCCACTTTACACATATTACAACAGAGATGAAGAACATTTAAGAAAATGTAATATATAAGTCTAGGCATCTACAGGGCTTATGACATGACAATGGCTGGTTAAAGTGGCCACTTTACACACTGTGTAACATTCACCATTCTGCCTATATTTGAACATCTATATTCCTTCAATTCTTTTCGGTGAGATTCATCTAATTGAATTATTTCACCTACATACTAGGCAACGCCTGGAAATGTTATTTTTTCAATTTGTATACTTCTTCATGGACCTGGTAATTTATCCACATCAAAATCATTAGATGAATCTCTCCTGCATAAAAAAAGGTTTCAGCTCTTTAACTTCACAAACATCAACAGATGAAAGAGTTGAAGGAATATAGATGTTCAAATATAGGCAGAATGGTGAATGTTACACAGTGTGTAAAGTGGCCACTTAAACCAGCCATTGACAGGTCATAAGCCTTGTAGATGCCTAGACTTCTATATTACCTTTTCTTTAATGTTCTTCATCTCTGTTGTAATATGTTATTATAATACAATAGCATTTATAGCATGGTAAATATATGATAAAATATCGATGCCAGCTACGTAAACTATCGTATGTCAAAAACATAAACATTTTAGAAGAGACGTTTAAAAATGTTTAAGTTATCTAAGTTACAATTCATAAACATTTAATTTCAATTTTGTATTATACTTTCTGTGTTTCCAAATGAAATTTATTTATTTATTTATTAACGGACATTGTGCATGTAAACAATTTAAAGGTTTTAAATATAACAATAAAGAATAGTTAAAAACAATTTTAAAATAAGAAAAAAAGCACAGACAAACATTAAGGACATTAAAACAAGATCTGGACTATTTATTTAGTGCTCGTTTAAATCGTTGTAAACTTAAACCAAAAAAGTCCAGATCTTAAAAAAATCACTTGAAAAAAAACTTGACCCAAAATAGAAACCCGTAATATTTTTTGATGAGTTTTTTTTCTTATTTTTTATTTTTTAATAAATTTCATAAAAGGTTCATATTTGTTTAGAATTCCATATAGTTCTACTTTTATACATCTAGTAAATGTTGTCACTGTAACTCTAAAAAAAAGAGACTAACTTTTGTGCTTGGAGAGTGACTTACACTGTCGTTGTTATTTATTTATAAGAGTTTATTTAATTTTGAATAAACGAGTATATGAGAAAAAAAAACATAGAATATATAAAGAAAAAATATAAAATAATAATACATTCATACTAATTAATATTTAATGCAGTTTTTACACATGTTCAAAAAATTTATTTAGATTTACTTTAAATTTATTTATTGATATATTATTTTTAATTGTTTTTAGTTCATTGGGGAGATTATTATAATTTTTTACACCTTTGAAGATAAAACTATTTTGACCATGACTTGGGGGAGTTTAGAAATTTTAATAATATTTTGGTATCTGAGTGACTTATTTATCTCAAATTCATTTATTTTTTCTTCTTTATAAATTTGTTTGATAGAATTTATTTTATAAAGCGTGTCTCCTATATGAACCTTAAATTGGTAGTCAGATGGCAGAAGGGACCATCTGTATTTTAGTCTCCGTTTTAGTTTTCAAATGTTTCAATTAATATTTCAGTAAATACACGCAGAAAAAAAAAATCAGCATCATTTAGAATGGTAATTTATTATTGAAACGCAACACTAAAATATTTTAGTTTGTGGATTAAAGTTTTGAAATTGAGACGTACTTTAGCTCTCTTGAACTTTTTTGAAAATTACAGATGGTCCTTTCTGCCATC
The DNA here is from genome assembly GCF_059751315.1 of Micrasema longulum. Lineage (NCBI taxonomy): Eukaryota > Metazoa > Arthropoda > Insecta > Trichoptera > Brachycentridae > Micrasema > Micrasema longulum. Next base: position 4,045 of record NW_028279735.1, read on the forward strand.
TGACTACCGAAATATGTTATATGGACTTTCCGTATTGAATGTTGAGGGTTTCTTTAAAATGACTTTAGTAATTAATCTTTGTACTATTTTAAGGGGGTTTAATATATTGGCATATGCACCACCCCACTCTACAATACCATATTGTAACAAAGATTGTACAATTGAGTTAAATCATGTAGTCAAAGGTCTATACATACAGTGCGTTCAAATTTTTAATAACCCTATGTTAATGTAATAGCGCCTCTCGGTGAACCAAGTAAACGTACAAATTTTGTTTGATTAGTAGCCACATAATGATTTATATGAAAACTTATTGTATCACACACATTAAGCGGAGGCTATTCAATACTAAAATGACTATTCCTACACTTTCTTTGCGCGGTCTTGAATGATTAATGTAACTTTAGCTTAGCTTTTTGAAAATTTATATAAAATTATGTTGATATAAAATTTTGTGAGATTAATAGGTATTCAAATCGGCATGTCGGTTTTAAATTTTTGTGCAACAACTATGGAGAAGGTGTACAGTCAGGCTCGGTGACAGGGGGGGACAAAGGGTATAGCTGTACCGGGCCCCGGACTTCAGGGGACCCCGTGTAGCTAGTAATGAGATTAACGAATCGATGCATAATAACGATGACGTAACCAATTAAGGGAATCATTTGTTTTGTTCCTTTGAAAATCGAAGTAGGTATGAAAAATATGTAGTTATAAATAATACGTAAACCAACCCCAACATCTTGCTTTGCCCACTCGCCGTGCCGCCCGCAAGTGCAATGCGCGGTCGGCGCGGAGACTAAAAAAGTCAAGAAGAGCCAAGGTGGTGGGGTTAAGCGACTTCAAGCTCACTACCTTTCACACGAAATTCAGAATGAGTTTATTTATTTGTGTGAGAAAAAAGTTTTGGTCGTAATTTTGAATGAAAGAGCAAACGCAATTTATTTTTCCCTCATATGAGGTGCAACGCCAGATAAAGCTCACATTGAGCAAAATGTATTGATTTTGCGTTATATTTTTAAAGATCCAGAAACCAGACAATGGATTATTAAAGAAAGGTTCCTAGAGTTCTTCGACTTTTGCAAAAAAACTGGATTGTAAATCGCAGACGAAGTGTTAAGCAGACTCCAATATCATGGCATCAATATTAACGATTGCAAAGGGCAAGCCTACGATAATGGAAGCAATATAAAAGAGTGCAAGCTTGAATTCAAGAAAAACATCCAACAGCAATTTATTCACCATGTGCTGCACACTCTTTGAATCTAGTTGGTGTGCATGCTGCATCATGCTGCATCATGCTGCCCTGACGCCATAACATTCTTTGGATGTATTAATTGCTTGTTTGCTCTTTTCAGTGGCAGTCCTGACAGGTGGAGTATACTTAAACAAAATACAGGTTGCTCTCTTCACAGACAGAGTGGTATCCGTTGGAGTTCCAGAAAAGAAGCTATACGTCCTGTTGCTAGACACCTACCCTATTCAAGGTTTGGAAGAATTAATTGACACCGGACAACAGAAACTCAGCGCTGAAGCCTACTCTGAAGCTGTTGGTTTGCGTAAATATTGTTCATCTTTTAAAGCTGTACTAATGGCAGTCGCGTGGGTAAAAGTACTAGAAAGCTTTGATGAGAGGAATTTGATCTTACAATCAAGAGCCATTACTATGGAAATTGCTACAGCGAATATAAAAGAACTAACATCAGAAATGCAGTCACTAATGGAACAATGGCCAACTTTGCTCTCTGAAGCCAAACTTGTTACAAACAATATAGGTACTACAGCAGAGTTCCTACCTGAGCGTCGACAAGACCAGGACCCAGATATTATATTTAAGATAAATGTTTTCCTGGTAATCATGGATTTTATAATAACGGAACTCAAACATCGATTTGAGCACATGAATCGTATCTGTAGTGTGTTTCATCGCTGTTCAACTTTCAAAACATGAGAGAAGATGAGATAAGAGAAAGCTGTACAAATCTGATAAAAATGTACCCGAAGGACTTAAAATCAAACTCAGAAAGTGAAATTATTCACCTTAAAACTATTTATAAAGCGACTTTTACAGAAAGTGCAGTCTCTGCCTCAGGAGGTTCCTTTGTATTACTGAATGCAATTTACAAGTTGCAGTTGGAAAGCATCTTTAGAGAAGTGTGTATTGCATTGCGCATTTTCTGTACTCTGCCAATAACAGTCGCGGAAGGTGAGCGAGCATAAGAGTTAAAATCGAATAGTTGCGTTTGAGGTGCTAACGACTTCACCAGAGGGCCCACAAACGATCATAGTAACGGGCCCCAAAATTTCTGTCGCCGGCCCTGTGTACAGTAGATTTTTCATATTAGTTTAATTGGTGTCCTGACGAAGAAACGGGTACGTCTCGAAACCAGAAGACATATAAAAGTCAGTAAGTGATTACATGCAAATATTTAAAAAAAATATTAAATTATGATGATTGTGGGGTCAGCTCATGAGTATGGAAGGAGACAGGACAAGACAAGACAAACTAACTCGTTTTTTAACTAAACGAAGCGTAAATCGAGCCGAAAATGAAGATCGTTTTATATAATATTAAAAAAATAGTAACGCATTTTAACTATTTGACGATGAAATATTGTTTAAAATTACATTTAAAAGTTTTCTTAATGTGGACATTGTAAAAAAATACTACATTCAAGCATGTTTTTTAATATTATTTTCAGTTGGCCTCATTCAAAAAATGCTTTTTAAAACAGGACGAAACAAATACAAATCTCGTTACTTTGAAGTAATCTTAAGGAAGGAAAATAACTGGAACTGTAGAAAAATGAATTAAATTCACTTTGAGATTCTAGTGAACCCTTTTAATTTGATTCCCTATTCAACTTGTTTAATAATCTTGAATTTCATCCCGTATTTATTGATTGTCGAGAATCAAAGTTAACCCTTGAATGCATATTATATTATTTGGAATAAAAAGCAAACATTAAATCCGTATTGAAAACGTATTTTTTCCGAGTAAAGATTTCAAACTCAAATTTCTTCTTTGATCCTTTGAAAGGCTCAAATAACAAAAAAATATTGATTTTTTCTCCGTAAGTGATTACGTATTCGTCTTTATAAATAGAAATGGGCCCCGATTACAATCGGAAGTTAAGAGACTTATCTTCGATTGTCTATAAAGTACAATCGATTTTTTGTTGGAAAAATAGCATATTTGTATATAAATGTAAAAGGTCTTTGTTGGTAACCCGTAGTTGAACTCGTTTAGAATTAATAAAACATGCAAAAATACATCATTTTAGAAAATTTTAACATCGTTTTAGATATCAACAGATAACTACCCATTGTAATCTAGTACTAATACAATCAAACAAGTTAAAAACTCTGGTTTCACGATTTTTACACTGAATTCGACTGTAATTTTTTTCAAACCAAATTAGTTTTTACACAGTTGCTCTATATTTAAAAAAAAATCAAACATTAAACAATGTTTTGATGTTTCAGAACATTTTTTTAAATATTTGATTTGATTAAAATTATACATTATTATGGCTTAAGAACTTGCGCGACTGGTTCCATTGCAGCACTTAGTCTTTGTTCAGGGCAGCTGCCAATAAAGTAAGAATCGCAATGATGATTTCCAACCTCCATCGGGGAGAGGAACCATAAAAAGAAGAATAAAATTATACAAAAAGTAAATACAATCTTCTGCATGGCGCCATTCTAAGTCACTGTCTAAATAGACGCTTGGGGTCAGCTCTCTTTGTTCCCAGGCTGTAGGTCCTTCTGTTATGGACGACGCCCCCCAGATCTTGCCTCTGCATCTTGTCATCTCTTTGCACTACATACAAATTCTTTGGTCTTCCTATGATTGTTATTCAAAAAAAAACCCAAGGAGATCACGTGATTTACAATGTAATCGAGAGCGTTTTATCCACCCTTAACTTATTGTTGAAATCTGTGACACCCAGGCTTCCACGAGTGCATGAGATTAATTGTCACGAAGAAAAACTCAAGTTGACCATTTTTAAGCATGTGCATTTCAGCAGTTTCTAATTGCCTAGACCAGGAGTTATACCTCGTCTAATATTCGGAGCCATAGAGGAGTACGGGTATAACAATTGTTGGATACACTTTTCCATTTAATTTAACTAGCATTTTTTAATCACACGGGACGACCATAGTGGTTAATTAACTTAATTTATCCCACACTTATATATGTGTTACATATGTTGCACACTCTCCATCTCTTGAATGAGTGACTCAAGATATTTAACCGGTTAAATGTCATAAGCGCGTTAACGCGCTCTCCGGTTTCATATTCGGAAGGCCGGCAACATAAAAATAGCGTGTGAAGACGCGTGCCTTTGTATGCACTTTATGCGTCAAAGTCAAGTATTTTTAAAATTATCTTAGGTTCCGTACACTCTGAGACATTTGTTAGAAATTTTATGAAACAATAGGTCACGGACAATTTCTCTATTTTCTTTATTTTCAGTCTTAATCCATTGTCCTCAAATAAATGTAACGTTGCAGACAAATTAGTAAAATATTAAATTAAGGTTTAAAATAATATTTTTAAAATAACAAGTACGAGACCAAGGAAATAATGAAAAATTTATCTTCCTTTAAAGACGTTCTAGCACTTGATTTACCCCTAGAGACGAGAGGCTCACCCATTGAGAGTCCTAGAAAGTTTCATATTTGAAGCCCTTTCTGTAACGGGAAGTATTTTGCAGTAAGCACACGACACAGCGTAACAAAATTGTCTGAAACTTAGGAACTTACGCAACTAACTTTTAATATTTAAATATTCACAATCTTGTACGTTGTTTTCATTTTGACTTCATTATAAATAAGTTCTTTTACTTTATGAACACTTAAGGGCATTGTTTTATATTTTCAATATAAATTTAATTATTAAGTTATTGCATATACCAATACATTGTGTATTTATAGAACCATAATGTTTGTAAAAGTAAACTATTCCGCTAAATCCCAGACGAACTCGCCAATACTGCCAGGAGTCAAAATACAGAATGGGTAATGGGGTCTACCACAAACTCCAAATTTGGGCAAAAAAATTTCAGATATTTGGGTGCCATGATATTCTATTATTGCCAGAACATTGCAAAACCATGACCCAAATTTATCAGTTGCATGCGTGTAGCATAATACTGATTTAATAAAATAGGATAGAATTCATAAGTTAAGTAAAACTTGATAAAGAAGTCTGTATAGCTTTGAAACCGACCGGTAGAAACAATAAAAAATAATGTTTCATTCATTTTATCAATTGAATAAGTGTACGAAAAACTGGTTATTGGTCGGTGTTAAAGAAAAGTCAGAAAAAAATGGATAATTGAAGCTGTATAAGTGTTTGATAAATTCTCAAAATTACAGGTAATTATATTTTTGTTTATATTGTTCTCCATTCAAAAATTCCTACCTTAAAATAGGTCGTAGTTAGTTAGGTACAAAATTCATAATCCAGAGAAATCTATTGCCATAAAAATGTAGTAGATTTAAAAAAAATGTTAATGAACTATTATATATTTTCAGAGAATCTATTTGTTTATAACACAAGAGTATTTTAACATTGATATGAAGTGTCCTCTGGTTAGGTTAGTCTTCATCTAACACGGTTAATTTTGTTAATAAGCTATGTATAGTTTTTATATTAATATACAATACAATTTATTAATGTGCCAAAATAATTAAATACACTTCACCATCATTGCCATACGATGCACTACATTTGTGTACCAATTTTGTGAATTAATCCATCTTTAGATGCGAATACTTAATCAACACAGTAAAATTTCATTTCGAAATAAAAATATTACTTTACCAAAATCAAAATATGAAATAATTACAAAAATACAGATGTACAAATACGGGTTTAGTTGTAATGTTACCCAGTGTGTACTGTGGAAATTTTACAACTACTAATGACAGGAAGTAAATGGATAATTGTAGATGCCTAGATATCCATATACATTCATGAATTAATTTATTTTATATTATTAAAAAAATCGATACTTGTACCTTTTATTTATTTATTTATTTATACATATACAAGGCACATAGTGCCTTTTACTCTACAAAAAATACATAGTGTGTAGAAATAAACACTGAAAATAATATATAGTAGATAAACTAAAAAAAATAGAATATAAAGCTTACATGTACAGTACATATTATACACAGCGGTTTCATACAATGATTAAAGGGTACATAATAAATATAAAGTTAGCTTTATTTATTTGTTTAATAAAAAAAGTACAGGTAGGTATATCTTAAATCATAGTTACATTGAAAAAAAATCAAAATACATTTATACCAAGTTAGAGAGAAAAAACGATTTTTAAATTTTTTAATGTTAAATATAACATAAAAAATTTTTACATGTAAAGAAAAAAATAATTATTGAATGTGACACTGAAAAAATAAATTTAATCTAACAGTTTTAACAATTATTTTCATATTATATTTTTATTTTTATTTTTTATTTATTAATAACAAATTAAAATATAATATTACAACTAAATACAACTTTTTACATTAATCAAATACATATATTTACATTAACGTTTCCCATTACGTAAAAGAAATAAACAATTCTTGTGTACATAATGGGGAGTGACGTCTTACAATAGATTATTTTATTTTAATCAATAATATTTTTAGAATAACATAAATAAATTACAAAAAAGATATTAACGATGTTTTCAATCAGTGTTACATAAAAAGAATTATAGATGTAATTTTTTACTTCTTTCTTAAATATATTGTATTTCTGACTGTACTTTTAACTATCTTTGTTCATTTCATTAAAGAAAAATATTCCTCTGTAAGTAAAACGATGTTGTGCAGTGGTTGTTTTTAATTTAGGAATTCAGATATTACCACCTGTTCTAGGTTGCGTACTTACGTTTTGAGACCTAGAAATACGACTATTTATTTTATCTTTATGTATTTGAAGCAAACAATTCTTTTAATATGGCAATTTTATAACTAAAACCTTAAATTTTTCAAATAATTAAACAGTGGGAAAAGTAGACGGTTTTTTCAAAATAACTTTATAATTATTTTTTGTTATTTTTTAACTGGTAAAATATTTGTTTTAAAAGCACCACCCCATCCGATTATTCCGTACTGTAATATGGATTGGGCGAATGCAAAGTAAATTGATTTTAATTTTTCGATGGTTAATATATTCCTCAATCTAATAAATACAAATATAGGTTTTCTCATTCTATTTACAATATTATTTATTTGCTCCTTCCATTTCACATTTTTATCAATTATAATGCCTAAATATTTAATGCTATTTTTTTCAGTGCTTTAAAGGCAATTCTCATTATGAAACTGATATCCTTCATTGCATTTTGTTGTGTGGATACAAATATTTTTAGGAGGAATAATTTGTTTTTTCAATGTAAAAGTGATGTAATATGTTTTTTCAGTATTCAGAGACAAAATGTACGCATAAAGTGTGAATAGGTTAAAAGTATTTTTTTAAATATATATCTACCGTCATAAAACTTTAACGGTAGGTTAAACACATTTAAAAATACAAAAAAATAATGGAAAAAATACAATTTAAGAAAAATGGCCCGTTAAGCGTCTATTTCAGATACTTATCAGCAGGTGGAGAAGAGGATACGGAAGGAAATTATGATCAATTATGGCAATCGAACCAGCGACGTCAGTTTCACAGTCGGTCGTCAGACCAACTGCGTAACGGTACCTATCAAAAGTGTTCGTATGTGACTTATGTTAATAAAGCAATTAAAACAATTTTGAATAATATTGATAAAAAAAAACTCTGTGTTCGAGAATCTACTCAGTACTAGTCTCTCCCAACTATGAAATATAAGAAAAGGACCGCCTTGTAGGTAGTATAGATTTAAAATGATTATTTAATAGAGGTAAGCCCTTATACTCGTACGGCTTTAAGTTCTATTCTCTAAAGAAAATATATTTAATTGGGTATTGGCATCACCGTCGTATTTCTTTCAAGGTATTTATTGCCTCTAATTAGTTTCATTGGTATGAGGAGTGACCTTTTCTTAAAAGAAATACGTTAAATATAAATTGTTCATTGTTCTAAGGGATTGAAAATACCCGAATTTACCCCGAACGTTCAATGCTTAGTACAAATTACCGTAATTTGGAGCAATTTGTTCTACGAAAGTTTATACAACAATATAATGACAATTTAATGCGTTGTGTTAATAATAACAGGTTTTAACTTGAATGTTATTATTTATTTACTTAACAACTTGTGTAAACGAAACATAAATTTTGATCCAAAAACAGTTTTCATAAATATGGAGGTGTGAAAATTAAATTACGTCATTCCTAATATTTAGACAAAGTTGTTTTTTATTTTTATAATTCTCTTACTTTAAAAGTAAAACAGTTTTTAAAAGCATCTGCATTGTAACGTTTTTTAAGTAAAATGCCGGTACCCTAATTTTCGTGAAACCGCACTCTTAGATCTTTTAGTAGTAAAGTAGATGCTTACATAAATAATGAACGACTTACTGAAATTGAACATGTTAAATACTTAGAACTAACAATAGACAGTCAATTGACATGGACAACTCATATCAACAATTTAATTAGCAAAGTGGCGACATTATCGAGTCTTTTTTTTAAACCAAAAACTTTATTTCAAAAACGGAAAAAATTATAATGTATGAAGCCTATGTAAAAACTAAAATATGTTATACGCAACTACTATGGGAAAAAGGATATCAAAATGACATAAACAGACTACAAATATACCAAAATAAAATATTTATGTTAGTATATGACCTTCTCTTTCGAACAGCAACTAAAGAACTTTTTAAACAAACTAAGCAATTAAATATAACTGAACTCTTTCAACTAGAATCATTAAAATTTATCCATAAATTAGCCACTAATGTAATTGTAGACAAAGAACTAAAACTTGTATAAAATTGTAGTCAACGTGGACATAATACGAGAATATCAGACAAATATCATTTAAAAACTTTCTAAAACAAGACAAGGCTAATTAAGACTAATGAACCAGGGACTGAAATTATACAACAAACTACCAGACAAAACTAAACAAAAGACTCAGACAAACTTTTCAAAAGATGTAAAAAATATTATTTTGAACAACAGAGTATGAATGAAACATGTTTATATTATTTTTGTAAAATGAATGTAATAATCCGTAAGAGTTTATAAATAAATTTTCAAAATAAAAATAATTAATAAGAAGAAAAAAATAATCTTCAGAAGTGGTTACTTTTCAAGTATTATGCGAAAGCCCTTTTTACGTAAAGTTTTTGAAAAATCGGATATCTTTTTATAACTTATCTGAAAAGTTACATTTTCAGACGACTGTGGCAAAATCAACTAAAAAATCAATAAAAAAATTATGTCTTAGAAACGGTACACAATTTATGCAAGGAATTAGCCCCTTTTTTACAGCCCTTGGGGTGTTCTATCACCAGCATTATTTTTACGCTTAGTGTTTGCCCATCTGTATATGTTTTTTCTTGTTGATTATTTTGACTCATCACGGGTACAGCCTGAAAAGTTAGAATTATTTAGTCAATATGTACACAAATTTAATTTGAATTTAATAAATAAATTATTATTCTGCCATGTTCATATTTATTTCTGTGTTTCTTATTTTTCTGTTTCTTTTGAAAATGAACTTAAAAATATAACTAATTATCTACCTATCCCTAAATTAAACTGTAGTTTCCAATTATATGATAAACACGGTGTTTCAGGGCCAGACCGTGAAACTTCAGAGTTACACTCCTTATGGAAAAATTGAAAAAAAATACTTTTAAACTTTTTCCGAATACCCATTTTTAAAAATTAAAAATCCGTTTTTGTATAAACTCTGGAATAAATACTAAACTTCTCGGACTAGTACCTCTTCCGCTTAACCCCCCTTTCCCCTACACAGCCACTTCCCTTGTCCGCGTCTGGTGCGTATCGCTTTGTTGGTCAAATACGTTTATTTTCTCAAACTGTTTATCGCAGTAAGGGGGGGGATTGTAGGAGGGATACTTGTCCCTGAAATTAAAGATTTACTCTATTTTTACTCGAGTTTTTAGAAAAAAAATATTAGGATTTGTTTTTAAGTTCACCATGAGGAATGTTCTTCTGAAGTTTCGCTGTCTGGCCCTGAAACACTATGTATATGTCATTGATATATATATGTTTTGTTTTTTCCATTATTTGCAATGCAATTAAATCATTTTTTCATCATGCCCAACAGTATTTCTCTGTGTAGCATAACGTCTGCTCATGATGAAAGTCCGTTGGACAATGAAGGTAAAGGAAGACAATTACCCACGAATTGAAATGCCATTTTCTATGCACTAGTAATGTTCATATTCAATTATACGTCATTAGCCATCACCCATGTAAATCAATTTAAAAAAAGTTTTTTTTTTTCATATTGTTGTTTATTTTTTACTGGAAAAAGTATTTATTTGAATTCGACTGGTATGTTTTTTCAGATCAAACTTGATCCTCTGGTCTGTCTAGAATAAATGAGCTGAACGTTTGTAAAAACATTGACAAATTGATAGTCAGTAAAGCTTTTTAGCAGTGAAAACATTTTGCAAGCCATAATAATTCACGTGATGTGTATGTATAATGTGATACCTATTTATTTTTTAACCTGTGTACAACTGAAAAAAGTTTAAAATTAAATTAAAATAAAGCAGCATTCTTCTTAAACCCTTTTTTATTTAATTTTCACCGACCGGTTTCAAAGCAACACAAGCTTCCTTATCAAGTTAATATACCTTCAACTAATTATGTTTTAGTTAACTTTATTACTTAGGTATACGATGCGTAAAAAATTGGTTAGACCATAGTTTACTCACCTTAAATATAAACAAAAAAAAATTATCGGCGTCAATATCACAAAAAAAAACAGAACCTGAAAATTTTTCACTCCAATTTTCAAGATCCATTCGTGCATACCTAATACTCTATGCAAATGTGAAAATTGAGAACAAGTAAATTTAATAAAATACTTAGGGGTCATAATAGATTCTAAACTAAGCTGGAATGATCAAATTATAGAAATATCCAAGCAAATACGGAAATCAGCATACATTTATAAAAACCTAAGAAATATCTTGAATGCTCAACTTATGAGGCAAATTTACATTGCTTTTTGCCAAAGCAAACTATCATATTGCAATTTAACTTGTAGAGGTTGCTCTCGTTCAATAAAACCAGTAAAAATAGCACAAAAATGGATCATAAAGATCATTCTCAAAAAATCCTAGAGGTATCCAACGGAAGATCTATTCGCTGAGTTGAAGATATTGAATGTAAGACAATTGTTTGTGAGGTGCCTACTATTTAAATTTTATGATAAATTAAGTGATGTCAAAAGAACCCAGAAAAATATAAACATTCGTTCAGCAACACAAACTAACTGAATTGTCCCATTTTTATCAACCGCTTTTGGTAAAAAGGAATTTAATGTAATTGCTCCAAAAATATTTAATGATTTATTGCCAAATATAAAAGACTCAAAATGTAAAACAAATTTCAAAATAAAAATAACTGCACATATAAGTAGGATAGCGAGAGATTTTTTTGAAAAATATATGTAAATCGAAAATCGTAGTACTTTATATAATTGGTACACATATTATTTTTATTTTTATGTATTCATTGCTTTATATTTGTTTTTTATTAAATATTAAAGCATATTATTTATGTTTGAGTAACATGTATTTTTAGTACAAATATTTCCTTTATATTTGTATAATAACGATTTTTAATTTCTAAAATTTGATTAGCTAGGCATGTATAACTAAGTTGTTTTAGTTTTTTTTATGTTATTGTTTTATTAATAAAGGACTACTTATGCTCTTAAAAACAAAAGATCTCCATCTTAAAACAGGCTGAGCCATGTTAGATGGAGACTATCATAAACAGAGAGCACTCCGTTTTCATTTTATATTAATTAATTTTATATAAATTCCCTGTTATTAAATATGCATACTAATTTTATGTAATAAATTTACAAAATAAATAAATAAGGAAGCTTATCTTGCTTTGAAACCGGTTGGCAAAAAAAAAGTGGCCCAAAACAAAGTTGTTTTATTTTTATTTTTATTTTTATAATAATAGATGTTCATAAAGTTCATGCTTCATACATTTAATTTATTATTTCTTAAATGTCTGTACTTATTTATAATAAAATTAAATATAATATGTGGAAGTGTAAGTATTTACAGAAATTATGACCTGTTATTGGCTGGTTTAAGTATCCATTTAATATACTGTGTAACATTTACTTTTCTCCTTTCTTCCATCTTTTGACTTTTATGGGGTACAGAACCTAAATGTTTTTTTGATGTGGATAAAAATAATCTGACTGAATTATTTCGGCTAATAGGCAACTGTCCTGGGCTCAATTCCTTGCTGGATGCAAGTGAAATATTGATTTTTAAAGACGGTTTAAACTGCAATATTTCATTTTTCCTGGACTGGTACCTAAAGTGGTGATAATGTTGAATACTACTAACAATGGAATTTCATGTTAAAAAAAATCTTTGCTGCGTAAAGAAATATATAAATCTCATTGCTTCTTTTTTTTAGCTTATGTGATACAAGGTTATAAAATGAATATTTGACAAAAGGGTATGTTTGCCAAAAAGGTAAAATTCATGGCGGTCTATAACAACAGTTGGCAAAAGTCTAATTTGTCAATTTAATACTTTTTGGCAGGCGCCAAACATAGGCGTTCTAGGCGTATGTATGGCTCTGCCTACGTGGGACCCGCGGGATGATTTATTTCTGTTTACTGCAAAAAAAACCCAGAGGCGAATAGTAGAAATAAGTGGCATGTTTCATCACTCTCCCCTATATTAGTGCGTTAGGGGAGTTTTGGGTATTTTGTCAGCAGTTTGTACTGATCCAAAATAGCACGTTAATCCATTTATTTACGACTTAACCTTGACAAAAAATACAGAAAAGTTTTTGTTTAATATACCTCACTTAAGAACAAGAGATCCGCATTATATTTTTTATATTTCATGTTTAAATATATTTAATAATAATTTTCACGACTTATCATTATGTTTGTTATTGTATTGTAGGTATGCATATTTTAAAAATAAAAATATAAAACTATTTTATGAAATACACACTTGCATGTCAATTTTATCAAATGTTGTGTTGCCCTCAACAATTTTTAAAAACATAAGGTAGCAAAATCGTGATACACATGCAAATATTTATTAAACTATTTGTACATTGACGAGTTTATTGCCGAACGGTAATTTATTCCAATCAACCAATAAAATAAAACGTTTTACTTACATATGTGGAGGTCATAGTTTATTGATTGATGACGCACACCATGGAATGATTTAACCGGAAATATGGAGCAACGACCGATGAAGCAAGTCATTATTTTATATCTTTGCGGACGACAATAAAATTCTTAAAATTATTAAAAATACAAATTACTTAATATGTGGTGCAAAGCCAGCTACCTACAATTAAATATAAAAAAATGTAAAATAATGTACTCTTATAGAATGAAAAAACTTATCTCTTTTGATTAAAAAATAGAAAATAATAATTTAGATGTAGTCAAGTCTATTAAGGACCTCGGAGTTATCATGGACTGTAAACTAACCTTAAATGAACATATCGGTACCATGATTAACAAGTCACTGAAACTCTTGGGTTTTGTTAGCAGGACATCTAGTGACTTTACTAATATGTTCACGGTTAAAACATTATATTGCTCACTTGTTCGTCCTCTTTTAGAATATGCATCCGTGATCTGGTCTCCCTTCTATGTGGGCTGGATTAATCATATCAAATCGGTGCAACATCGTTTGCTAAGAAAAGTAGCATGAATGATCGGCCTCGAGAGGGGAGACTACACTTACGGAGAAATGGAGTTAATGTTAAAAATCTCAATTCTACAAAAGCGTAGAAATAACATTGCCATATTTATGTATAATTTGCTAAATGGCTTAATTGATGTACCATTGTTGCTAGAACAAGTGGCATTCAATGTTTCGATCCGCCGCCACCGGTTGCGAAATAATAATGTGCTGTTCCTCGATCAACACAGCACAAACTATGGCTTGCATGCACCAATGTCCCGATTGTGTCGAATTGTAAACTCGAGACAAGATCTGGACTTTTTTGGTCTTTTTAGATTTAAAAATTCACTAAGATAGACCGGATCTTGTCTTGAGGTAGTAATTTTTTATTTTTTTGTCCTAGCTTATGTTTACTTTATTTAGTTGTATTTTATTTTATTAGTGCTTGTATTCATTATAAGAAATTGTATTTACCATTGTAAGAATAGACTGCATAAGTCCGTCAAATAAATAAATAAATAAATGATAAACAAATACGTTGCATTCCATAAAACTAACTGTATTGCATATACAACGTCTTTATAAAAGCAGCGTATTGGAATACATTCACGCCATGAAGACACGAAAAACTAAGGAACGTGGCCTATAATAAAACCACAGAGTATGGTAAAGTCAGTCAGCCAAAACAGTCCGCCCAAGCAAGTCAACACAAGCAAGTCAGCTGAAAGAGTCAGCCCAGTCAGCTCAACACAGTCACTCCGTTCCAGCATGTTGTCCAAGTGAAATCAGTTCAACTCATCACCACCATTACTCTCGTGTTTAAAAAAAGTTCGATATATTTATTCGCCATGTAATAAATACACCTTGGAACGCCAATATCTTGTTTTTTGTCAATCTCCAACTGGAGTAGAAGGTTTAAACCTTAACCAGCAAAATCCTACATATAATTTCAGTTTCAAAACTTAAGCGACAGTAAATAAATTTAATACAAAAATCGAACTCGCAATTCGCAATACTTAATTGATACCAATACTTGTCCTTACTGAGATTGAAGGAAAAGGGGAGAGAAAAAGAAGAGAGATTAAGGTAGAGAAAAGAGATGTTTTTTTAGACTCGATTTAAACAAGGCTACAGTAGAGACACAGACACATCTTGATAGAGGGTGGGACATGATTTCATAGTCGAGCCGCACGTATGTATGTACATTACATGAACTAAAGCTAAAAACTTTTTAAAAATATATTTTTATGTATCGTATTATCATTGCTATGATTTTTTACAGTTCCGTATTTTTTTTCATTACTCCGCGCGTGACTTCATTAGTTCTTTTTGGTTGAAGGTTCCTGTTTGGTAGATTGGCTTCCCAGAAACCAGAAATCTTTCACAACACTCTATTATTGGTGGATTAAGAAATGTGTGACGTCATTTAAAAAGGCAATTTTTTTTCATACGTTTTAGATAAACTTCAACGTAAAATTCAATGTTCTAATTTTTACCGCACGTGAGAAAATATTTTTATATCCAATTTCCCGTAGTACTGAACTTCCTTATTGTGGATAAGAATTAAGAAAATGTATGATTCGTATGGGAAAGAGGTATTCGTATTTATGTGCTCAGAAGCCCTGAAAATGCAAGTCAGAATAAACCCACGAACAGGGCGATTTACTTACAAAATACTGATTTTCCTGATGATTTACATATTTTTTTTAAGCGTGTACAATTCGGTTATATCCCTTTGTTTTAAGTAATGGCTCCTATTATGCTTAAGGTTGTGTGTAATTTAGATTTTTCACAGAAAGGATAGGTATTCGCCAACATTGTTTTCCTATTTTACCGATTGTGACGTAATAGATTAAGAGCTTTGATTATTCGCTTCCAACTGTGCACAGGATTTGCTAATCCAGCATCTCGATTTACTCAGAGCATCTCGATTATCTCTGTAAAATTATCAGTCTCATGGTTCAAGTGTCGGTGTTCCACTAAACATAATGTCTATTGTAAAATCCTCGCCCATCTTATTGTGTATTTATTAGATAAGTACATTTGCCTACCGCATTTGATGTTATTTATTACTAGCAGATTCCTAGAAGTAAGGCTACTTATCCACTGCAATCATACAATATTATATTTATTAAAATTTATTTGATTTCAATTCATAAAACTTTGTGACTACAACAATTCAAGCCCATTCTTGGGTCACGGAATACCTTTGTCACGCTTTTTTTTATTTATCGACTGTTCCTTTTACCGGTATGAATATAAATTGTCTTACTAATACAAGTTCAAAGGATAAAAATGCTTTTGCCTACACCTCTAATAAAAATCTAGATTTTGCATCAAAAACATCAGGAGAAATGTTCAACTTATCAAGTCAGTTAACATATTACAACAGAGATGAAGAAAATTCTAGAGAAGGTAATATAGAAGTCTAGGCATCTACAGGGCTTATGACCTGTTTTTGGCTGGTTTAAGTGGCCACTTTACACACTGTGTAACATATACCATTCTACTCGTATTTGAACATCTATATTCCTTCAATTCTTTCATCTAATGATGTTTGTGGGATGTATATAGGTGTTTCCTCGACTGCACTACAGAAACTTTATCTAGAAGTTTCGGGATGGTTCATTCTAGCAAGGTGTTTGTTCAATATGTCTTTCTTGCTTACCGTAACACTTTATTTATAGTTTTCTTTACAGAATTTATTTCATAAGCTTATATCTTTGCATTTTTTGTTTATATGCTTACTGTTTTTTCTTGCATACCTTTGTTGTTTTTTTTTTTTTTACTTTGTAAAACTTTTTATAATATAATTTTTAACTAATTTCACATATTTTTTCTGTATATTCTGTGTTTATTATTTAATATGTTAGCATGTTTTTCATTTTTATTTTTTGTAAATACCTTTTGGGCGTTAATTAACAAAATAAATAAATAAATATGCGGTACCCAGAATAGGCTCTAGTGTTAACCCTCACAAGAGTTTGGCTGAGCTTTATTAAGTCTAAAGCAAAATGTTTTCATGCCTTCATTATAAATATCACCCTGCCATAAATAATTTTTAAAAAAAACAGTTCGAAATGTTGTAATCAACTTCTATCAAGAAATTTGACTAGTTAATTTAACAATTATGTCAACATTAATTATTTACAATAATATTTCTCATTTCGAATAAATACTCAGCTCTCTTATTTAAATAATACTATTAAATTGTAATGGCAAACGTTTAACTACTGATAAATGAAATTCAAACATTCGCTGATTCCTGATAATTATTTACTACTTTTAGTCTTCTGTATTAATTAACAAAGTACCTAATTGGATTTAAGGTTTAACTCATCGCACAATGATATGGGCACAGAACTAAGGCGGACAAAAATAAATAAATAATCTTTGAATGCTTAATCTTTATAGAGACAACAATATTTTTAATTCGTCCAAATTTTTGTAGACATGGAATGGATTCAATTCTCTGGAGAGCTGTTAAAATAAAAATATTACAACAGAGATGAAGAACATTTGAGAGAAGGTAATATAGAAGTTTAGACATCTCTGTGGCTTATGACCTGTCATTGTCTGGTTTAAGTGGCCACTTTACACACTGGGTAACATTAACTCTTCTGCCCGTATTTGAACATCTATATCCCTTCAATTCTATCATCTGTTGATGTTTGTGAAGTTAAGAGCTAAAACCTTTATTTATGCGGGGGAGATTCGTGTAATTGAATTATTTCACTAGCATTTTCAGGCGTTGCCTAGTATGCAGATGAAATAATTCATTTTTGACATGAAAAATTTATATAAAAAGGAATTTTACTCTAGAATTTTAATTTAATATAGAATATAGAATCTCTGAACTGTTACCTGAACAGTAAGACTCATCATCTTAACTTCATCTAATAAAAATGAACAATATATGCTGTGATTGGTGTACTAATGCAGTGACCTATGTACCATTAGATGCGGAAAAAGAATTATGGCGGTGATGATGAAATATACATCAATGTTTTGTTTTATATTGAAATTATTGTGCTATACCTATAATATGTTCATATATCACTGTTTTTTTTTATTGAACGATTTGGGTAGGTAGGAAGAAATTGCCTTAAGGCAATATGCCCGCCCTTATGCATATGTATGTTAACTGTGTGTATACATATAAACAGTGTTTAAATAAATAAAATATCTATTTTGTTTTTTTCAGTTTTCATGCAATCAAAGCACCTTTTTGTCACATAAGATAACATGTTTCTGCGTAGCGTCGCGTCTTATTTTTGTGAAAGACCGATGAAGAATGAAGGCAAGGATGGCAAAATTTCAATTTGATTTATTCATATATATGTAAAGAAATATTTGAAATAATAAGGTAAAATTAGGTATATATAAAAATAACGCCTCAGTACGCCAATGTCCAAAGTAATATTGTTCAACATGGAGATAGTTCTTCCAACAGACATTACCATTGGTAGGTAGGTCCTGTATATTGGAATGTGAAACAGTTTATGCTGACGCTGTCTAAGATATTTATCCGGAACATAAAAGCTAATGCTCCGCATAATTTCAAGGTTTTTTATATATTTTATTTGAGTTGCTTTATTATTTACCTTGTTTATAATATAAGTTTATATTTCAAAAAGTAAATTTTTTTGCAGTTAAATATCTTAAAATTTATCTTAACTATTAATAATAAATAAATAAGGGAAAAATCCACGGATAATATCCGCACTCCCTCGTGTAGAGAAACCTAAAAAAAATCTTCTGAATTCTCTTCACCATAAGAGAGTACTTCATCTCACTCGGTCCCCAAGTCATCGAGCCACTCTCGCACCGACAAGTTATAAATAATTCTAACTACTATCAATCAAATGCTTTTTACTTTGCTCTAGTAACGTCTCAATTTGATCATACGTCATTAGAGTTATCTATGTTCAATGGGTGCCCCATAATGCAATAGATCGGTGCCATTTTATTTTAAGTTCCAGCCTCTGTATAAAAGGGTGAGTAGGTTCTATAATTCTTTTTCCTTGATCGAATTTAGTTCAGTTCAGACTTTGTTCCGGTAATACTAAAAACTAGGTCAATCCGTTTTTTTTATTTTATGTTAAACGTTGATTAGAATAGGCTCTTACAAAGGAGGTTCAAAATTACAGAGGATAGAGTAGAAAACGGCAAAAAGAAAGTTTAAGAAATATTTAAATTATTTAATTTTCTTGTAAAATGTATATTTAAAGCAAAAATTTTATGATAATTAATTTGATAATTTAATAAAATTAAAATCTCTGTTTTGGCAACTAATCATTAATTTAATTACCCACCGGTTTCGCGGATATGACGTGCTACCTTATTGAAAATAATCTAATACAAATGGAGATAATAAATGAAAAAAATATACATAACTTTTCAGGGTGCCTGGAAGAATGACTAGACAGGTGCCATCGTTTTGTAGCAACAATTCACGGATAGTGTATACTTGTAATGCCGTATTAAACAGACTTCATGAACTCAGCAAGAGTTATTCCTACGTATCGGATATATTTAGTAAAAGGTTTATTTCATTTGGAACAAACCTTTTTAACTCTTTCAAAGATGGTGAATGGTAATTATATTGATTTATTTATAAATTACATAATATTTGTAGTTTTTTGTTCGCTTTGTCCAGTTGTATGAAACAGTAGGTACTTTACGACTTTTGTTATATTATTTTTAAATATTTTATTATTTAATTTGATTTTTACATTTATTCTTAATTGTTTAAACTTCTACTAAATATGTCGTATAATTTGTAGATTTAATTTTTGTATATAAATCCTGGGGAAAAGGTAATTATTTGTTTTTTTTTTAATAAACTTAAATATGTTAATATTATAAATTATTGTAATAGGCAGATTTGCCATATACGTTAATAAAATATATTAATAATGTATTATTTTTTGTTTCTAGGGGGTATAAGGCAACGGGAGGTTAAAATTCCACTAAACAAAATGGTCCGCTCCTGTCTTATTACATCGACCTCGTGGTGTAATGGTCAGCGCGTTTGTTTGCCATGCAAGAGGTCTCAGGTTTGTTTACCGACATAGTTGATATGAAATATTTATTTAAAAGGGTGTTTTCACTCCAAGATATTTCACAATCCCTGGACTGGTGCCTGAAGCGTAAGACTGATCATCTTACCTTCATGTAACAAGAATGATTTTGATGCGTTGCGATTTGTGTACCGATGCAGTGCCCTATGCACCATTAGGTGCGGAAAGCGAATGATGATGATGATGTCTCATTTTCTCAAAACAAATGTAAATGATTGAATTTAAACACGCTGCCAGCCATCACTTCATACCTCCACAAACACAAAATAATACTTGACATAAAGACTTGATTATTATCTCCATAGGTTTTAGAGTAATGTACATAGACACTGTTTAAATTGTAAATAGGATTTTTTTTTTCCATTATAAACAAAGAATAATAATTACATACCACAACGGAGATAAAGAACATTTTAGATAAGGTAATATAGAAGTCTAGGCATTTACAGGGCTTATGACCTGTCGACGGCTGGTTTAAGTGGCCACTTTACACATTGTGTAACATTCACTATTCTGCCTTTATTTAAACATCTATATTCCTTCAATTCTTTCATATGTTGATGTTTGTGAAGTTAAATATGTTAATATTAACAGCTCCCCAGGGAGTTGACTCCAGTCCTTGTCTTCAAAAATTTGGACAAACTCAAAATATTGTTGATTAATAATAAAAATAATGTAACCTCACTAAAGACACTTAACAATATACTTTTTTTAAATATGTTTACATGTGAGAATAAAGAAAGAAGACCTTATATTGTGAGATAATGAACAAAATATTCAGATATATAATTCCTAAATTATGCCCAGATAAGGTAGCATGAAGTAGATTCAAAACCGGTCGGTAATTGAGTAAACAATAAGTTCCAAATTCGAATTTGTTGCAACAGAGAGGGAAAATATTTTTGAGAAGGTAACATCTAGGTCTAGGTATTTACAGGGCTTTTGTCATGTCATTAGCCGGTTTAAGTGGCCACTTTACACTAGACTTTCATATTTTATTTTATTTTTATTTTATTATTACACAACAGGCCAGGAGACCCAATTACAGCGGTGAATTACATCACAGAACACTCAGGCTTGAGAAAAATCACATTTAATTTTTGTGTTCCAACCGGGAATCGAACCCGGAACCTTCCGTCTGTGAGTCAAGCGTCTTGACCACTACACCACGGAGGCCGCCAATATTCCCTTCTCAAAAGTGTTTTTCCTCCGTGTTGCTACAAATTTCGATCCGAATTACTTCCTAGGGAGGAAATCCAGGCTGTCTGCAAACATTTGGACAAACTCAGAACATTTTTGAAGCAATAAGTTGTTAAAAACGAAGTGTGTCTATTTTTAGTTTGATTAAATTTGATTTTTCATTGTACCCTTGGTACTAAGTGGTGTTTAGGACACTGGCATTGGTACACGAACAGCAGCTAATCCTGCATATGTGGGTAAGATTATCAGTTTTACTTTCATGGCCGGTCCAGGAAATATTATGAAGTAAAAACACAACAACAACAACAAACAATCACGCCGATTTCCCGTAAGGGTTAGCAGAGAGGATAGAACGCCATATCACTTAATCCTTAATCAACCTTTATGTATAATGCAAATCTTAGCACCTTACGAAAGCTCAGAACACCAAACTTCTGAGTTTTGAGAGTAAGTTCTTGAAGAGAATATTGAAAGTGGTTCGATTTTATAACTAACATTGAAGTCTGAGAACGAACACAGCAGTCTCCTTTAACGAGCGTCTTGAGGATGCGGTAGTGGACTTGGCTTAGATACGTGTTGCGTATGCCTCAGAAGAACCTAAACCCAAGTTGCCTCATTTTTAAACCTGTGGACTCACGCCTTCCTAGAAAGCCGTCGATGACGATCTTTTGATTTTATTGGCCGGAACTGAGGGACGCTAGATTGATGTGGAACGAAGCGAGAGTGCTGGCTGATGATAGGGTCTCCTGAAAGCATCTGGCGATGTCCATATGTTTTACGTAGGAGCGGATGTGGAAAAAAAGAAGACATTGTATGATTCAGGGGCTAATAAAAAAATACGGTGAATAATTTTACCACAAACAAAGCTTAGATGAAATTTGAACTAAATACTTTCATATTACTCTCTTTGGCTAGCGATGCACTTATCCTAGTGTTGATTCCATGATCGGAAGCATTTCTAGAAGGTTTCGGGAGCGCCTTCAGAAAGGCTGCTCCGTCGTGGCCCTTTCAATGTCAGAAATTAAGCCAAAATGTTTTTTTTTCGGTTTTTATTTTTTTGATGAGTCCAAAGTAAATCCGAAGTGTACGCTGGATATGAATAGAAAGGAATTTTTTTTTCGGCCAAAAACTCACGCAAAAGCGAAGTTCTGCGACAAATTTCGCACTCACTATTTTCTTTTGCAAAATTTTCAGTAAAATGCTTTGCATCGACCCGTACGAAATTCTTCGGTTAGCTCTTTAATATTCAATTTCCTGTTTGAACAAATCATTTCTTCAAATTTTTGCACGTTTTCATCTGTTTTTGAGATCAAATGACGCTTTGACCGTTTGTCGAATTAATTCTGCTTTAAAATCACTCATACCAATTGTAAATAATCTTCAGAGCCACCACACTGTTATCATACACTGATTTTGCAATTCATAAACTTATTTGATACTTTTTTGCAATTAAAAACAAAACATGTAATAACTTGTTTAAATTTGACACTGACTATCTCAACGGATCAGTCATTACACAGTGCGTAAAGTTACCACTTAAATCATCCAATAATAATGTTACTAGCCACTTCCATATTATGTTCTCAAAAATGATATTCATCACTTTTTCGATATATTAAATGAATCAACTCAATTATCATTTTCATATTTCTTTCTTTAAAGATTTTTGGTTATGTAATTTATTATTTTGACATTTGGATACGGACGCATACAAAAAGTTAGATTACAGAATCAGAAGAGTCAAAACTACCTGTTTTGCATGTCGAATGAGTGTTGATTCATACATTTGATACAAGTTATTTTAATTTGTGTCACATAATGAAGCTAACTATTTGAGTTGTTAGTTTAGCATGCGCAGGCGCAGGCATGAAAATTAGACGAGAGTCTAGGTAATTAACGAGTGCGAAAGTTAGATTATGCGTAACTAAAGATTAGCTCAGGGTACGCTGCGTGCCAACACAAGTTGAAATAAGATTAACTATCACCGCACGGAATGCCCAGATGAGAACAAACTTCCTAACTAATTTACCTCTATTTGAAACTCCGGATATTTAATAACACACCTTTATACTCCGCTCAGAAATAATTGCATTACTGAATCATTCCAAAACTATTTGTTTGATGATTGTGAACAATCTTTTGTTTGTCGTCGGTTCCTGTGAGCAAAAATTCATACAAAGACTTAGAAGATTTGATTAAATTGAAAGCTAATATGGAATAGAGGTTTTTTTTTTTTAAATCATCTTCATTCAAACCGAGATATGGTCCCGAGGTAGTATTGCGGACTAACGGATTCAAGTCTGATGTTAAAATCCCATTTTTAATAACTAGAATCCTATTTTTCCAACCCAAGTTTACGACTCTCTGAAAATGGCACGAAAATTTAAAAAAATCATAAAAAAATGAAAACTATAAAAAGATCCCACTGTCCACACCCGATGGCGCATAGGGCACTAAATTGATAGGTATACTGCCCTCATAAGCAAAAAGGCAGCTATTTGCAAAAGTCTTATTAGTAATATTTTGAGATATGACACTTTTTAGTATGTATCAACTTTTAGCAAATGATTAAAAGCTGTTAATAATAATAGGTAAAAGCACAGTATTTAAATTTTTCCTAAGTATAAAATCAGTTTGTTTCATATCTACATAGTGTTTTAGCTTATAAATCTCTAGATACGATGTCATTGTTTTAAAAACTTTAAAAACATAATATCATTTTTCGCGGTGAAATATTTTTTTTACGGCTTGTTGCTTTGTATCAAATGTTTTATTTAATGCCACCCACTTTTACTCTGATCCATTTTAGAGATCTAAAAGTCTCTTTTTACAACAGATAATTGGTTTGTATGTCTTAAAATCATGATGCAACATCGTTTTTTTTACAGTATTTTGCTGTTTTGGGCCATAGTCAATTGCCACGATTTGCAACCTTAGAGAACAGGTGCTATACAGGCGTTAAATAGGTGGTATTTGGTTTTCGCTGAGCAAATATCCGATCGCCAGACGGCCTTATAACTGTTGAACTTGGCGTCTGCTACTCCAAGCCGCACTCCCAGTTCTTTTTAAAAGCTGAAATTTTCTGTTACATATACTCTCAGGTATTTAAAACTCTCGACCTTATGATGACTTGGTTTGACAGAGTCAGAGTAATTTGGGCATCAAGGCACGAGGCGTTACACAGTACATGAGTTTTTGCAATAGTCATTTTTAAAGCATGTGAAGTACCTATTTAGCCTATCAACAATGACTTGAAAATCCCTGACTGAATCGTCAATTGTAACCGCATCATCGGCATATTCTAGGTAGCAGAGTTTTTGGGGGGAGGATATGGATATTCTTCGATCTTCGATCTTCGATCTTCGATCGTCTCATTCACCCATACCAATACTGAATTTACTGCTCCACAACTGTATGGCTTATGTTAGGTTTTTTGTTATTTTCAATATAAATAATATAGAGGTTCATAAATACCTTGTTTTTAAAACTGTCTGAATATTTGTTAATTATGTTTGTTTTTTAAGTTAGTCTTCATTGTTTATTCTCAAATGTAATTTAAAAAAACTAAATTGTTAAGTGTCCTCGACACGGGAAACCCCAGTGAGGTCACATTACTTTTATTATTAATTATAGTTTGAAAGCGAAAAATATGAATAAATAAATAAAATTAAAAAAATGGAATCGACTTTCTTAGGATGATGTTCATAAGGATTAAAAAAAGGAATCGTACAAGGATCGTACAAAGTCTACGATATTCCTTGAATAAAAAATATTTTTTTGTTATGTGCATATGCGCACATATCATACACACCACATTCTACAATTTTCATTCCATCAGGATCAATCGTCTATATTTTATTTTATTTTTATTTTATAAACTTTATGAAGGCAACAGAATACAACACAACAAATATATCAAAACAGCAAGTAGGGAGAATAATGCTTAGGTATAAAATGGCATTTTGGTTGTATTCCAATTAGAGCCTAAATTTGTTATAAACTTTTAATATAAGCGATTATGCGCAGCTTACCATTATATTTGACTAACGATAACTATGTTTTATTCAATTTATTTATTTTATTTACGTTTACGTTCATTACAAAAATATTTCAATGCATACATAACACGAAAAAATTAATACTAAAATTTAAATATGCAAAGATGGTAAAATAAAAATACCCAGCAATTATGGAAAAAGGATGCTCTCCTCTCTGAACTTTTTTTCACTAATATGAAAAATGTCGATATCCAAAGAAATACGGTTGAGTAAAGACATCGCTCTTCCTACTGGCATTACCATCGGCAGGTTGGTTCTGCAAGCAGGGAGATAAAACAGCTAAAAAGCTGCCTTTGTCTGAGGTAGTCATTAGGAACATTAAGAAAAATATTCTCCATTGTATCTATGTTGATCGTAATACGCATACGGGTCAATCGGAAAAAATACACAAGCAAGTATGCATTTCTTCTTTTCTCCAAACTATTGTTGTCAAGCATTCCCAGTATGAAGTTAGACGGGTACAACCACGGAGAGTAGATTTATTGTAGTTTTAATCAATAATATGTCACAGCCCATTGATTTTGTCACCTTTGATAAAATGAATACCTTGTCAGCGCTAATTACCTCTTTGTTTATCGAGATCATCTTGAATGGTCCTAAGAAGGACCTTTTTTAGACTTTTGGAGTGGCTGTCTGGTAATGAATGGATTGGCCGACTATTTTCGTTTCCAGGGGGCGCCTAATTGCTTAGTTTAGTCATTTCGATTTCCTTGTGTTTCCTAGTTGGTTGGTTTTATATTATACTTTTCTTGTATGTTTTATATTACCTAGCATGCAATCATTTGACGAGGCGGTGTGATTACAGCGCACCCTAGGACGAGCCACCTACTGACATGCCCGCTCATGGGAGAAGGCTGCACTCCTGGGGACCTTCTTGTGGCAAATAACAAGACGATATCCATCGCCGCATGCTAAAATGCCAGGATATGATCCAACCGGACACTTTAAGTAAGTAAAAAAGTAGTTTTAACTACGGGAACATAAACAATATAATTATATTTTAAATAAATTAACGTCACTGTTTATATCTTCCTTAAAAAATAAATAAAAACATAATTTAGCGCACTCAGTGTCTAGCTCGTTCTCAAAGGGGCAAAGAAACTGGCCGATTACTTAAGCTTATTTCTTCATACAAAATCTATACAGTATTTTAATACAAAAATAAATAAATAATTAAATCTTATACCAATATTTGAAAGTCGAATAAATTGAAATATGTATATTTGTATTAAAAATACTAAGCAATATTCCTTCTTTTAAAAAGTAAGAAAACTTCACGCAAATGAATACTATTTCTTACGCTAAAAATATGACTAAACGTATTATTTTCTTGGACTTTTGTGCTTTTATAAGTTGAAAAAGGTGTCAGATGAATACCGTGACTAAAAGTAGGCAAAGCCTTTATACATCATCATCTTTTGTCAGATTTTCTATCAAGAATATTAATTTTACAAGATTTAAGATGCCTGGTGTAACATTAATCATTAAAAAATATTTTTAATACTACTCGTTGAGGTAATCGGTAAGGTAATTTTGTGCCTTAAGGAAAGGCAGAAGACTAGCGACCACGCGTAAGTTAGGTATTTTATACGGTGCACAAAAACACGTTTTTCGTAACTAGATGTATCAATAATACCTCAAGCAACGCGACGTCTTTCCGGGTCCATTATTTTTCTCAATATATTTTTTTATAAACTTAATTTGCGTTCGACAGTAAGTAATTGTTCAGTCTGTTAACTCCATACAAATGTATATGAAAATCTTGCACGGTAAAATTTTTATTCAATAAAATACACATTAATATATTATTAGTACATTATAAAAAGAAAACAAAATATGAGCCACCTAGCCACCTTCAAGAAACGCCTGAAACATTATTATTTATCCCTAGAATCCTGAACTCCTTGAGTGTTTACTGCTTTTTTTTCTCAAATGTATTTTTTTTATCCCTTTTATTTCCGTGGATCCTCTTTCTCGTTCCTTCCAAAATCATTACCTGATCCCACATTTTCCATTTGATGACATTAATACGTATGACATAATACATTATTACATTTAAAAAAAAATATTAATGTTAATATGTGCAAGCCCTATCTTCCATTAAAAAATCAGCTCTTATTTTTTTTTAATAAGGTTTTTTTTTATATAACAAATGTATGTATCTTTCAACATATGTTTGTATCTTTTTATATATTTATGTTTTTTAGTACAAACTTTTGAACAAACTCTTCTTTTGACCAGTCTATTTTTTTGTTGGCTGGAAAATATAGATTTTAGCAATAAGTCCGCCAAAGTACTTGAAGTTTTAAATAAAATAAATAAATAAATATTAATCATATTTTGTCCCGACAAACGTAGGTTGCTTATAAATATACTACCCATGTCTAAGTGTACGATCAACACATTCTAAACAGCAACAGAATCCCGGGGTGAAATTCAAAACACTCTCGCGGACGTAGAAAAAGGTTTTATTTACATATAAAGTACGCGAAATAAAAATGTTTTCTATGGCCGCGAGAGTGGTTCAGAATAACACCGCTGGTCGTATGTTTTTAGCTAGATGGCCACCCTTATATAAAACTCCCGAATCTGTGATATGTGCAATGAAGGCATTTGAGTTAAATTCATGCGGATAACGAATTTACAATTAAAAAATGTTTTCATTGTCCTTAACTATGCAATACTGAACGCGGATAGCGAAATGATTTATAAAAGTATTTTATTTATTTCTTTATTTCAATCTAAAATATACACTTTAATTAAGTTGAGCGCATTTTGATCTTAAGGTAAAAAAAAACCTTAATATAATTTAATCATTTAGATCTAAATTTGTTGCAACTAACAAAAGGAAAACAAATTAAGCTCTGAATAACATCCTAGGGTAGAAATCCAGCTAGTTTGCGAACATTTGGACAAACTCATATTACGTTAATAATAATTAATATCATAATTACGTTTTCGAAATAACGAAACCAAAAAAATAGCAATTAAAAATATTCATCATTATAACTAAAAACGTACGATTTATAGTAAAATGAAAATGCCAATTAAATAAATATTAGGAAACAAATTTTTTGAATTAGTTATTTAACGCAAAACCGTGAATAATTCGTTATAAGTTATTGCATTTTTCAATAAAAATAATAGTTTATTTCAAGTAAAATCAATAATTTACTCATAGTAAAACTAAAAAAGAAGAGATAATTAATCAAAATATTTTTATGTACCAACCAAAAAATTAAACAAAATAAGGTTTACATATTACAACACAGACAGAGAATATTGTAGAGAAGGGGATATGGAAGTCTGGGTATTTATTTACACATTTATAAATTTTGACCTATAATATGCTAGTTTAAATGGCCATTCTACACACTGTGTAACATTTATCATTCTGCCTATATTCAAACATCCATATTTATTTAGTTATACTTCTATTGATTTTTGTGTAGTTGAAGAACTGAAACAATTATCGCTGTAAACAGATCCATCTGATAGAATTATTCCACATACTAGGCAACACCTGAAAACAATTTTTAAAAATTTTACACTTATTCTTGGGCCAATTGATTAAATCAACAACATTTTTAGTTTGTCAAAATTTTTGTAGAAAAAGACTGGATTTTACCCCCCAGATGGGTTTTACAATTTACATGTATGTTGGATGGACAAATAGAAACAAATATTATATAAAATAAATTAACCAAAAATACAGAATTAAATAAATTGACAATGTACCGAAGACCTGAAGCAATGGAGCACTATAAAAAATGCGATAAAGCTTTAAAAATGTTGGAAAATGATAAAATTCTATTTCTTAAAAGGGAAATACGTCTCGAACAAAATAAGTAGTTGTTCATTGTGTTATTTTTTGTTATAACACAATGTAACAGAAGGGTCCATTATTGTAGTAATTGCATACATATTGTATTCCAGTTGGCATTATACACCACAAAGATATCACATTTGGAACGATAAAAGAGTCTGAGACGTCGTTACTGTTTGTAAAGGCGTCGTATAGCGTCGGCGTCGCGGTGCCTAACTTTACATACTAGCTTAAGACACACGTATAGTTCTGACTTATTCACGTTTGAAACTACACGCAAAAACTTACCCGAATAAATCATCCCTTGTTTGTTTATTTCAAACCGTTACTGAACAAAACATTTTTCATAATTCACTGTATAGTGATAATATACTATATGTATCAACATATTTTTTATAATCTAATTTATTTAATTTTTCAAGTACAAAGAATAAGTACTTTAGCGCACTTATTTCTAAAATCTATATCTTTCAACCAACCAAAGTTTTTCGTAAAATAAATCGCCCCTAAAATCCGGACAAGACCGGTAACCCTACATAATTATAAAGTATAATTTTTTTGTTTTGTTGATCTTTTTTTATTGTTATTGAACCAGCACGTTGTTTTTTAATGTATATAAAATGGTCTAGCCACAAGTTTAAAATAAATGTTTTTTAAACTTCTTCGTTTGATCAACAATATTTTTAGTTTGTCCAAATTTTTGTAGACAAGGACTGGGTTCAACTCTCTGGGGAGCTGTTTATATTAACATATTACAACAGAGATGAAGAACATAACGTAACAAGAACGCAGGCGTTGCCTAGTATCTAAGGTGAAATAATTCAATTAAATGAATCTCACCCGCATAAATAAAGGTTTCAGCTCTTTAACTTCACAAACATCAACAGATAAAAGAATTGAAGGAATACAGATGTTCAAATATGGGCAAAATGGTCAATGTTACACAGTGTGTAAAGTGGCCACTTAAAGTTTGTCCTGCCGGTAAAACAACTTTGTGACTACAAATTGATTGTAGATCACTTTGTTGATCCGGAATATAAAAAAAGAGTTTCTCACACTCACAACACTAGATTAAAAACTAAGGGCTCCTTGTTTGTTTCCCGAATTACGAATTACTTTGGAGAGCGAACATTAAATTGCGATGTTCCAAGATTGTTCAATGATCTCCCACAAACCGTCATTAACACGAAAGATCTTCAAATGTAAAAAAAAGAACTGAAGAAATATCTTCTAGATACTTTATATAGCCAAGTTTGTAAAATATAAATAAAATAAATGTAAAATAAACCTGTAATAAAAATTTCAAAAATGTGTCCCACCGAAAAGTCTTTAGACTTAGTGGGTAACAAAAAATTATAAATATTTTTTTTATTATAAAATAAACGCTGCTCCGCAGCACTGAAACTGAAACCAGCCATTGACAGGTCATAAGCCCTGTAGATGCCTAGACTTCTATATTACCTTATGTTAAATGTTCTTCATCTCTGTTGTTCTTCGTTTGAAATGGCTTAGAGTTTTTTCGAATGAACAAGTTGTTAAAATGATTATGACTTTTAATTTTAAAATCAAAATTTTATTACTGTTCCTGTAGTACCAGAATCCTGAAAGAGTGAGACTCAATGGAGACTCTTAGGTTTAATCTTGAAAACTAAAATCGAGTGGAGATAATTCTGTCTCGTAGGGTAGTGGTCGGCGCATTTTTTTACCATGTTTGAGGTTTCAGTTTTATTTCCTAGTTAGGCTGAATCGAGATATTAGAGGAGAATATATGAACCGGTTTGTGGTCCCGTAATAGTATTGTGGATTCACTGACCAAAGGTTCGAGGTTCAAATCCCATTCTACTACAACTCGATTTTCATTTTTCCAGCACAAGTTTTTTTTTTAATACACCACAATACCCAGACTAATTGAGAAAAAATATTTCTTGGACGTTTTTCTTACAACTGACGGGAATTGAACCTTCGACTCCAGTTTCACGGGAGACCGTCTTACCAACTGCGTCTTACCAACGGCAACTTTAAGGAAATGGTCTAAAAATTGAAATATTTGAGTAAATAATAAAAACTCAGGTACATATTTTTTCATATTTTTTTTTTAAAAGTCGTTGGGGTGGTATCATGGTTCCCTGCAGTCAAAGCGACCCCAATAAATTTCTCTATGTTCAGTGGCACTATCTACTTATTTTTTAACAAATTACAACAGGGATGGAGAATACTTTAAATAAGGAAATATGGAAGTCTAGGCATCTAGTGGCCACTTTACACACGGTGTAACATTCACCATTTTGCCAATGTTTGAACATCCACATTTCTTCAATTCTTCCATTTGTTGATTTGAGTAAAGTTAAAGATCTGAAACCTTTATTGTTGTGAAGAGATTCATCTGACTGAATTATTATACATACTAGGCAACGCCAGAAAACAATTTTTCAATTTTTAAACTTCTTCTTGGACCAGTTGGTTTTATTATAATATTTGAGTTTGTCCAAATGTTCGTAGACAAAAGACTGGATTTCACCCCCTCGGGAGTCATTAAAATTAACAAATTTTATTATTTAATTTGTTGCTCCTTCGTGAATTCAAATTGTACTTGTGTTAGCATCGTCGGTTAAAAGAAAATACAAAAATCTTTTGACTTATCAAAATTGGAATCACAGAAGTTTTTTCGCTTCAATCTATGGGTTTTATGAAGATTGAAGGATACTGCAATGATAATACTTAAGCTCAACGGTCAATATTTACTACAGATTTGGCTCAATTTCGACAATTTAAAATGATAATGATATTGTTTTTCATACATTCATGTTTTGACAATGTAGCCGATACGTTTGCAATTTTTGCATGTAAACGCCTCATATATTTATAATGTTGTGTTTTTTTTGTTTCTTATCGATGCCTGATTGGCTTACAATTTTTTTTTATGTTTATTGTTTTTTTTATGTCATATCTACAGCCCGATTTCTTTTTACTGAGATTACAAATAGGAGCCACATTACCCATTACCCACCTCATTAGAAAATTACAATTTTGACAATTTTTATTATTATGAATGAGTTTTTTTTAACAACCATTTGACATATATTAATAGCTAACCTTTACAAAAAAATTGAACCCGTTACTTATAAAATATGTATTCTGTGAAGAAAAAACAAACAAGGAGGCCAGAATTACACCTCCTTTAATAAAAAAAGTAGTTTTAAACCGAAATACTTTATTGTTTTTGGACTGGCTCCACAAACGTTGGACAAATGGATTATCTTGCTTTCATAATGCAACATTTTGTCATTGCTTTAATCCTGCTTCTGCTTCTTCTATTTATCAAATCGATTCCTACAAACCTTATTCCAGGAGCTAAAACTTTTAAAGCCGTTACCGCTACCAATAAGGGTAGGTATGAAGGTCATAAAAACGTTAATAAGATATTGTTATAAATTGAATAGTAAAACCAGAAATATCCTCTTTTGAAAAAAAATACAATTCTATTAAAAAAGGTTTCAACTAAAATATGTCAATAAATATGATTTTTTAATATGAATTTTAATTACCAAAAGCATAATTTTACGTAAAAATAAAGGAAAATGTCACAAAAATGTATGTGATTTAAAATGCTTTTTTCAAAAACAAAAAATTAAGATTTTGCTGCCGCCACTTTAATGTCAAATTTATTATCCTTAAATTATAACAACAAATTTTATTTTAGTACTTATTCTTTATTGAGATCCCAGATACCTAAGTAAGGTCCAAATTCGAATTGGCGTAATCTGCCGGTTTAAAAGTAATTATATTTTAGTTACATAAAACTTTTGAGTTTATTTTTTAATAGAAATGCCATTGTTTGTATCTTATTTTTATCGTCAGTTCGTTATTTAACAGATGAACACATTTAATAGTATTTTTATTTATATTATAAATAAGATTTCGATTAGTCTCGAAGGCAAAAGAATACGCCTTTCCCCGTACTCGCGGGAATATTTCGATCTATTTTCACCGTTTCCCATCTAGTATATCGATATAGCCTTAACGCGTTGTCTTCAGGACCAAAATTCAATTTACCCTGTGATGGTAAACATTCTCTGGGGCGCCCTGTGGACCACGGAGTGCGGTGACTTTTTCATTGTTAATTCTATTGTGTCTGAAAATTCTACTTACAGTTTGAAAGACTTCTGAGAATGAGACAATTGGAAATTTGCAGTTGAAAATCAATTCGTTAAATGTAACATATTAAAGCAACGGCGAGTGATGCAATAAGCGTAAATCAGATCTTTATTTTATTTATTTAATCAGATTGCCTTTGAGGATATTTCAATTTAAATGCCGGACCATTTTGAAATGGAAATATCATCATCAGCAAAAGTTTAAAATGCTGTAAAGCACGAAGCGTAAATTGTTGTCAGGGGAGGAAGATTAAACTTATTATTTAAATAAACAATCTTATTTCTTGTTGTTGTCAACACATAAATACCATTCTTAATTTTACTGTATTTGTTCTAGTATATTAACTAATCATATTAAAAAAAAAAAAAAAAAAACACTGTGTATTTTGTATTTTGGATGTTTGTTACACTAACTTTGTAGTTCATTGTTATATTTTAAAGGTATACATAAAATTACTTTGTTTTATAAACAACTTTTTTACTCTCACAACCGACTAGTTTCAGCAACTCACGTTGCCCTCTTCAGGATTAGTTACCAATTAATATATTTTTTGTTTTTTTGTTTTTTTTACAATATACAAAAGAGATAAAACAGAGTTTCAAAAAAATAAAGGATAATTACATAGCAATGAAATACATATTAATAGTTAAAACAGTAAACAAAAAATCCCACAAAGGCATAGCCTGTTTGTGGGTATACAAGAAAATGTTAATGAATTTTTGCTCCTTTAATAAATAGACAGTTGAAATATTTTTGAATAACATAAGAAAGAGAAAATAAAATATTCTGTAAAAGATTTCATGATTTTTTTTGTAATTCAAAAACAAAATAAAAAATGTTGAAAAAACATAAAAATATTCATTATTTTTAAAACCCTTCAGGGCTATATAATTTAATTATTTATTTAAGTATTAATTAGTGGGCAACGTGAGTTGCTTAAACTAGTTGGCTAGATAAAAAAACAGTGGTTCATAAAACAAAGTAACTTTATTTATACCTTTAAAGTACTGTGTTTTTAAGCTATAATTTCCTTCTCTTGAAAAACTTACATATTATCACTTAAAGCATATTCACTTTTTGTGTCCTCTCGTTCTCTTAATTTTGACAAAAACGAAATAACTTATGTTAACATTAACGCATTATTCAATAATGTATTTTTCTTCATTATTCCACAAAAAAATATTTAAAAAATCATTTAATTTTCACCATTCACTCCGCAAACATCGCTAGTAGCTATGGCAGCATTATTCTCTCGATTTAACGCGAAGAACGAGGTGTCGAAAATGTTCACTTTCGTCAGCTTGACATTCCATTTGAAGGCTTGTAATCAAATAAATTAATACATGTAACGTAAAAACAAAGTAAATACAACATCTTACAGAGCAGAATGTTTTCTAAAAAAAAGGCGTTAAACCTTTACCATTTTTTTTATAATTTCGTTGCTCATTTTTTTTGGGAAAATTCAAACAAAACTAATGTAAACACGAAATACTCGTTATGAATATTTTGTTCTAATTTCATTTTCATTAGCCTTTTATTTTATGCATTTAATCAATGTCGCAACAAAGTATACAATGCGATATATTAGGTCCAACGTTTCATGCATTTTATTTCATTGTTTATTTCACAAAGCCGATGAGATTTATTGAAACTTTAATGTGTTGCCAGTATGGTAAGCGAAATCAAATTTCAGGTGAACTTAATTTCGCGCATTAAAGATTTAACTGCGAAAATTTCGTAAGCACATTAATTATTTTAATTTCAACTACTGTAGCTTCAACTTCTCCTAACAAAACAATTATTTCTAATGTTGTTCATACGGCTGAATAAACGAACGAGGTAATTTCGTGGGCGGCTTAAGAATCTTAGTAAAACACTACAAGATACATTTAATGTGAAATGGCTCTATCTTTATATTGACTGGGTGATATTTACAGGTCGCATAAATAACAAATCTTTTCAAACTAAATATTCATATCATTTTGTGCATGTGAAGCGATTAGTTAACGCACACGCGACAAAACTTATTTTTTACTATTCGAAATTAAACCAGTCTTAACGTAATTCTAAACGAAAATATGAAACTAATTATTCAAAGATGGCGCTTTTATCATTTTTTATTGAAAACTGCAATTTTTGTGTTTATTTTCAATGGAAATTTTACAAAACATGATTTGCGGAAACTTTACACTATATTGATTGTAACAAATATAAAAACAATATAGTTTAGGTCCTTTTTACAAAATGGTGTACAAAACAAAAAATACCTGATCTTATGATTATTAATAAATATTTAATACTAACTATTTAACTGATCATTTCCGACACGCTGATATGTTTGATATAATCCAAATCTAATACTGTTCATTCAAAGATGTCGTGAATTGGAAATAAACTATTGGGATATTGGAGTATTACCAGTGAGTTGGAAATTTTTATAAATTGGATTTACTTTGATCAAAAATCGCAGAAAACGTTTTCCTGTAAATACGAGTTTATATCAAAATATATAAATTACTTACCTAGAAATATCTAAAAAACTATAAACCACATGATATTTACACCAAAATTAATTGTATTGTATTGAGCAACAAATATAAATGCTATGTTTCAAACCACCTATTAAAATACCGACCGGTTTCGGAGCTACGCGTGCTCCTTTCTCGAGGTACGATCGAAAATAGAATTAAAATCATATTATATAAATTAAACAGTGTCTTATACAAATGGAGGTAATTAATCAAGTCTTTGTGTCAAGTGCAATAGTATTTTGTGATTGTAATAGTATGCAGTGAAGGATGAGGGGGGTTCAAATTTGATCATTTGCACTTGTTCTAAAATTGGTCAGGAGTAGATTTTAGATGTCATTGTATAAAATAGTACTCATTATTTTCTTGTTATATTACTCTAAAATATTTTATTATTTGATTTGTTTTTTATATTCATTCTAAAATTGTTTAAACTTTTTACTGAATGTGTTGTAAAATTTTTAGGTTACTTTTTTTAATAAATCTTATACAATTTTAACGTTCAATTTTTTTTTCAATCTTGGGTTAAGGGAAGTTTATGTTATTAAAAAAATATATATATTCAGCCAAATATGTTAGTTTTATATTTTTTTGTAAAAGGCAGATTTGCCGTTTATGTTTATAAAATAAATAAATAAGACCAAGTATTAGGACGGAGAACAAATTAAGTATATTTGTTTTCAAATTACAAATAAACAGCATAAAAATAACACGAACCAGAAAAAATGATGGGTAAAAGTATGTGTACAAACATAATAAATTATTAACATTAGCATATGGATATACATGAATAACATTAATTTAAAAGTTTGCATATAACAATTAAAATTTAACGTAAATTATAATGTTCGGGCCAAATCCATATCTACCTACCTGTCCTTCCCATTTCCTAGCGCACTCCATGTAACAATAATACTACGTGTGAGTGCCGGTGACAACATTTTCGAACGTTGACGCGTGAAGTGCTTTCCTAATATTTCCACAAGCGAGCTGTGCCTGCGTCATTTTAGACCGCCAGATCTATCCAGACAAGCTGTGCCAGCGTCTTCCGTTCGCCAGCTTCACCAGGGTTCCAGCACTCGTCACGCCTCATCCATCAGCAGGTTAGTGGAGTTGCGCAACTTTCCTTCCCCTTACAATACAGTTCACTCTAAATTTTCCTCCTCCTAGGACGAGGTCTTCACACTTCGTCCACTACTCAACATAAAACAAAGTTTATCACTATTAAAACAATTTGAAAAAGGTTTTAAAAAACGTAGAAGGTAGGTACATTAAATATTGATTGACGGAATTAAAAAAAATAAAAATTACTGTTTGAATAATTTGGGTCTTTGAAATATTTTATCGTCATTCAAGCATTTTTTCATTGAAAAATGAAATTAATCCGCTTACTTTTTTTTTTCTTAGAAATAAATGAAATTCCGATTCTTTCACTAATTTAAAAAGATCTAAGGGATGCTGATTTATAAAAACAAAATTATTTTTAAACTTTTAAATATTCAGATAATGAAAATGTTATGAGTCGCTATGTCATGTATTTATAGACAACAACAGTTTAATGGTAACTGCAAAAGTCAAATATCTAGGGCACATACTGACTGATAATTGTAAAGACGATCAGGACATAGAGAGACAGAGAAGAGCCATTAATGTCAGGGCCTCTATGCTAGCGAGACGTTTCTTTCAATGCAGTAACGAAGTGAAGAAAATCATATTTACTTCGTATTTGACGTCCATGTATACAGGTGAACTTTGGAACAACTATACGCAAGGAGCGTGGAACAAATTAAGGATCACATATAACAACTCATACCGACAATTATTCGGATTGCCCAGGTACTGCAGTGCCTCTGAAATGTTTACAGCTGGACGAATAAACACCTTCGCTGCCCTGCTTCGCCAAAGAGCCTGGAGCCTATGGGAACGCCTAAAAAAATCTAATAACAAAATTCTCCAAGCCACTGCAGAGTGGATCCAATCACCGCTGTTCAAGCGATGGCGCGATATGTTAAGACCACCATAAGTGCTGCAATATAAAATTTTATTTTATGTTTATATTTATGTTTATTGTTATATTTGTGTTTATTGTTATATTTATGTTTATTGTTATATTTTTGTTTATATTTATGTTTATGTTCATGTTTATATGTTCATATGGTAGAATTGGCTCTGCACTTTATAGCCATTTTACTGGAATAAAAATTTAAATAAAATTTAAATAATAATAATATCTAATCTTGACGACTTTTTAAACAAATTAGTTTATGTAAAGAAAAGTGCTCATATTTCGAATACAATTATGTTTTTATGATGCCAACGAGTAAAACTTTAATTTTATTTTATTTGGAAAACCAACAGTTCTACAAACATATTTAAAGTAAACAAACAGATATAGTATATAAACTCAAAACCAATAACATATTTCCACAAAGTGTACAAAGTTAGCAAAGAAAATACAATACATATTATATAAATACCTTTAAGTTTTTACATTTAAAAATGTTATTTTCATGTATATATTTTTTAATAATCAAAGAAAATACTTTTTTTTAAAGGATAGCTGTTGTAAATTTAGTGGGATTAAGACACGGCTGCATTAAGAGAGGATAAGAAAGGGAAGGGAGATGTACATATTTATTATTATAATATTTTTATTCAGGCATTCAGAACAAATAAATTTGGTTTTCTTGTTAAATCCTGTACATTTCTCGAGACCCCACTTGGAATATTTACTGCGCCTAGCCCATCATCTTTACGTGAATCTTCTTAATAATCTTAAAAAAACTATACATTGACTATTTTCAGGATTTTCAAAATCTCATTTCGATTCATTAGACAAAGGGGGCTCTTTGTCCGAAGAACTTGAAGAGCCAGTCAGAGGAAGTTCCTTAGTATGTACAAAAGTGCAATGCACTGCCAATTAAAAATGTGTTTACATAAATAAGTAATTGATAGTAAAAAATCATATGTAATATAAAAAAAAGGGATTCATTGCAACATTATACGTTTACAAAATAATATTCAATACTAGCGCTAAAAGATTTAGCGAGATCGACTCTAGCGGACGATTTTCTCATCATGTCTACGCGTGCGCAATCGTCACCGTGCATATTATACTGTTTTACAAAAAAAAATACCCTAAATTTGTATCAACAATACATATCCGTTAAAACCATGGTTCGAGTGAGATAGACTACGCTTCATACCAGTGAATCGTGCGTTAGAGGAAAAATACAAAATGCATACTTATGCGCAGATTTGCAACATGAAGTTTATTTATAACGTCACTTTAATCATGCGTAATGACATAATATTAGTACGAATTAAGTAGATTCAGTAACATAAAATGTGCGTTTAATGTTAATGCATATAAAGCAGTATGCAAACAAAAACAAGACTTCATTTGCGTTCCTTGTTCCAATACGCGGGCTGTCATATTATTAAAGGTACAAGTTGACAACGAATAAAGAAATGCACTGCCATAGTTTTGGTTAGGAGTCACCAGTGTGAGTAGTACTTTATCGTTTTCCTAGCGGTGACTGTTTTCTAGTATCTGAAATAAGGACCAATTGTGTATCCGAAAACAGGACATCGGAAAAAATATTTCACAGCTTGTATTTCGAAATCAATTCATAAACTTTGACATATAATTGACTTGGCAAAGAAAACAGATAGAAACACCTTCAAATTCCGGCTCTTTTGTCGGAATTATCATTAAATGTCCCCGGCTACCGCACCCGTCATACGTCAGTACAAACTATGCCCAGAACTCTCCACTTATAGGTTTTGCTAGTGAATATAATTTGAACTTTCCCCTGATTGATCCATTTGATTGTAAAAAAATAACATTTAAAATGCGCGTCTTAAAACATACTTTTTTGTCTTATACTTAGTTTCAATAATAAAGTATTATTTTATCTTATTTTATTATATTTTATCTCTAACTCTTAATATTTTACATACATTTATATTTTCGACACTTGACACTTGTGCAATATTTACACACATGTCCACCCTCATTCCAATATAACACCCACCCTCTCACTCACTTACACTCACACAAACACACTAGTATGTATTGTACGTGTATTTATATATTTCTGTGGATATCTGTCATTGGTTTTATTCTCTGTATATTTTATTTGTTGTATTTTTGTAACATGTATTACTGTTGATATCCCCAATCAAAAATAAAAAAAGAAAGGGGTGGTGTCTTATGGACGCTGTCGATCCAAAATTATTTCATATGTGCATACATTGGGAAATGCAAAAAAATATGAAAAAATATTCATAAGGAGAACAAGATACATGTTTTTTGAATAACGAAAGAACATCCTAAGCTAAACTGTTATCATAAAAATCCTAAAGGTTAAAGGAAGCAAATCTTGGTTTGCTACCGTTGATCACCAGGGAACTCGCTAGAGTTCGTAGATTGGGTAAGCAATTTACTGGCGGAAAATGGATGAATTGCGGTATACCTGGACCTAAGGTGTTGACGCATTTTTACTTGACTTGAAACTATTTTACTCATTGGCCCACTAAACTGTGGATAATGTGTGCGTATAAACACAACATACACATCACGACACTCCAGAAAATATTTTATAAAACGCGGTTATTACTTTTGAACTTTAAAATTTTAATTTCTCCATTGAGTTTATGGATTTTGAAGTTGCCAATTTTGTCGGAAAAACTCGGGCGTTTACACGCTGTTACTCCATAAACAACCCCCCAAGAAGTATCGGCGCTGACTCCTGAAGGATAATATGAAATCGAGCAATAAAAATTATTCGTTATTCTGTGAAAAAGAAAAAGTCATTATTTTTAGTAAGTCGAAGGGAGAGATATAAAAAGAATACGCTAGTGAAATTCGTTAGTCATTAGCACGTGTAAGCAAAGACAAGCAACTGGCGACTGCAATATAAGAGGTTTGTTTGTTCAGACATTTTAATATATAACGGAAAGTTATAAAAGAAACATTTGTACAATTTTCAATTGATTTTAGCCATACTGAGGTGGTTCAGAACATATATGACTTTAAAAATAGGAAGGTTCAAGATAGTATAATAAAAAACATTTATGTTTGTAAGTGAAAATTCTTGAGGAAGTTCATTGTAATTTATTATATAAATAAAACACGAGTGATACTTTAATCCACAAATTTGGAATATCCAGTGACCGGTTTCAACGCTTTCGCGACATCTTCGAGACTGGTATCTTTATTAAAAAGTTAAATGTATTTATACAGAACAGAGGTAAGGATAGATAATTCAAAGTTATATGGAAGTAAATTAAATAAAGTTATTTTTATCTTAAGGATCTTTGTCAACAAATTTTCTTTGGGTTAACTAATGAATTGATATAATGCTATTTTAATGAGTTTAAATAATTTATTTTATTTTTGGTGTCCCATCCTACGTGAGTGTGGTTTTGTAAATAATGATTTCTGAAAAACAAAAGGTAAAAAGTCATTAGTAAAATTATATTACAATGGGTAAAGTAATGGAGAATGCACATGTGTGATCTGTTCATTCAGAAATTCTACGTCGGGTTTATTTTTAAATCTATTAATTTCGAGAAATTAGAAATTAGAAATTCTCGAAATTAATAGATAAAATAAAATACTTAAACTCATTAAAATAGCATTATATTAATTCATTAGTTCACCCAAAGAAAATTTGTTGATAATAATCCTTAAGATAAAAATAATTTTATTTAATTTACTTACATATAACTTTGAATTATCTATCCTTACCTCTGTTCTGTATAAATACATTTAACTTTTTAATAAAGATACCAGTCTCGAAGATGTCGCGAAAGCGATGAAACCGGTCACTGGATATTCCAAATTTGCGGATTAAAGTATCACTCGTGTTTTATTTATATAATAAATAGTATAATATAGTTACTAATAATTTTGTTACAACCAAGACAGGTAAAGATAATGAGAAAAGGTCATTGACCCTTAAAAATTTAATGCTCATGATTTGATTTGATTTGTTCATGATTTATTTTATATTAAATTTTAATTAAAAAGCATATTGGTTGAATATTTATAATATTTATTAAACAAATCACGAATAGGCTTAGTATTTGAGACGATTTTGGTTTATCTGATATTTAAACCCGGGAAATTCTGATTCATGGAAATTCTCTGATTTGTTTGGAATAATGAAAATTTCATGCTGCTAGCGAATTTAATCTGGTTATATTTTAACAATAATCGGAAGTTAATGCCAAAGGAATTGATCTCATGGGATGAATAGTCGTAAAATATTAATAAGAGAAAATATCCATTTCTTTTATACAGGGTGGGAAAAGAATTGAAGATAAAAATATTGTTTTAAGAACGTTGGAGGCGGAGATTCTTATGGAAAAAGTTAGTTGTTTACAGTTTATTTGCAATCAATTCAGTCTGGGTATGTATTGTTTATTAGTAAGACGGGTAAGATGTTTTTGAAAATAGCTTACCAAATCAGACCAATCAGGTAAAAAAGTTTATTTTATTTGTTGTGATAATTATTTTGATAAACTTAGCAGTAAAATTTGGTTTACTATGTACATATGTATTTAGGACACGTATCAAAATTTCAAAACTTTCTAACACGGCACGGGATACCCCCTGTGAGGGAACGTTATTTTTTTTATACATGATACAAAAAACTATGAAAGAAAGAATAAACGAAAATATTTATTTTTGAAGAAATATTTACAGAATGGGAGTCCATATTCCCTTCTCTAAAATTTTCTGAATCCCGGTGGTAATTTGTTCATCTAATTGACTCTCTAGGGGGTGAAATCCAGTCTTTTGTCTACAAACATATGGACAAAATCAAAATATTAAAAAAATATTTAAGTTATTTAACACAACTGTACCTCATAAATATATATGCATTTATAAATTTGAAAGCATTCAAGGTTAATAATTTGTTATAAAATGGTTACAGGATTTAGGTAGAGAAAAATTGGAAAACTTATTAAAAAACATTCTAAAAAAATAAATATATATGTTTTGTATTACTTTATAATAAATAAACAAATAGGTAGTCATGTTATTGTTTATTTTTGCAAAAAAATGTCTGCCTTAGAACAGGTTATACCTAGTTAGGCAGACTAGACATAATCCAGAGAAATCTTTTACCTAAGTATGTATGTGGTAGATCAACAATATTTAAAGTTTGTCCAAATTTTTGTAGACATGGACTGGATTCGACTCCCCGGGGAGCAATCAATATCAACATATAACAACAGAAATCTCACCCGCATAAATAAAGGCTTTGGCTCTTTAACTTCACAAACATCAACAGATGAAAGAATTGAAGGAATATAGATGTTCAAATATGGGCAGAATGGTAAATGTTACACAGAGTTTAAAAAGGCCACTTAAACCAGCCATTGACAGGCCATAAGCCCTGTAGGTCCCTAGACTTCTTTATTACTTTCTTTAAAATGTTCTTCATTTCTGTTGTTAAATGTAGTAGATAAAGAAAATGTAGTTTTCTTTAATAAACCATTATTGTTATTATTATTATTTATCATTTTTATTTATGAAATAGCTCCCGTTTTAAAGGCCAAACTGTCTTCCTTTCGGTTTCACTTCTACTTTACTTCAAACAATTAATTTTGTCATTTGAATGGCATTTTCGTTTTCCAGTTTCACAATCCGCAATTTCATTTGAATTTATCAATAATGCTTTTGTTCAGCTTGCAAAACCATAGATCGTTTTCACTTCCCGCGATAATAAAACATATTGTGAATCGACATATCGTATAATAATTAATGTTTTTAATTATTTTATTTATAAATTAGCAGGTAAACACACAAACCACTACACCATGAGGCCGACTAATTGCCACTGGGTTTCATTTAGCAAAATTTTCACCAACGAGAAGTTGAAGAAATTAAACGAAAAAAGAAAATAATAAATATGCTCCATCTGCAGTAATTTTACCGGG
Organism: Micrasema longulum; assembly: GCF_059751315.1. Taxonomy (NCBI): domain Eukaryota; kingdom Metazoa; phylum Arthropoda; class Insecta; order Trichoptera; family Brachycentridae; genus Micrasema; species Micrasema longulum. Next base: position 47,707 of record NW_028279735.1, read on the forward strand.
CCAGGTGGATTCGTACGATATACAAATGTGAAATTATCCATTATCTTGAAGCCGAATGCAGGAAATATGGAATATTCGTATTAGATATTCACAGTCATTAAATGTTGATACCATGTACCATTTATTTATTTATACATTCATTTATTGCATATACATGTGTACATATTTATTACCAGGGCCGCGATTGTGAACGGCTATCTTCATCGGTATATACCGAGACGGTATAAACTAATATCGATATTTATGAACGAAGGTGTGTATATTCGTATGAAAATTCAAAGCATCTTTGACGGCAATCAATAATTGAACATGTTTAGAAAAAAAAATGTAAACATGTTCTATTTTTCATACGGAAAACTTAATTTTACTTTGTAGATAAAATTGAAAATAAATTTTAACATCCCATCAGAATACGTACCCAGGAAATATATTTAAAACCATAAGCCTTACTTGTAAACCTGGTATAAAGTTATAATAATGATGGTTTTGCCATCCGTATTCTACTACTATGCCTAGGCGTAACTTTATAATAAGTTTATAAGTAAGGCTTTACAGAATTTAAACATAAATATGTATGGTAAATATGTAAATATGTAGGTATGTCTCCATTTAACTGACTTAGTAACAATGGTGATTGGGCGTATTAGTTAGTTTTAATTTTTTAACCATTTTTAAGAGTATTAATTACGATTTTTCCGGAGAACAAAAGCATTGTACACACGTACAATATGTAAAATGTACATTCACGTGACATGTAAGGCTGCTAACTACAGGCGACTAAACTTTGATAAAAAAATATAAAAAACAATTATGTTGATTTGACCGAAAGCAAAAAGGGTGGATTCTTATCATTTTTTTTTATTGAAAAATGTGGATTTTTATTTCACCCTGTGTTTTTCTTTTTTGGCAGTTTTCCAAATATTTCTACAAAATCGCGAACTACCTAATTTTTAATGCATGTAGGTACCTACATTTCCAAAAGCTTGGAATCTAAGAGGCGTATCTTAAATAATAAAAATTTACTGTAAATCTATAGTATCCGATAGCCAAAAAATGTATCTGAGATTTTCAATTGTAATTTTTAAAGATAATTTAACGTTATTAAAAAGTTTATTTAAGTGTAATAATTACAATATTTTGAGATTGTCCCAATGTTTGTAGACAAAATACTGGATTTCACCCCCTGGGGAGTAATAAAGATTAACAAATTACAACAGAGATAGAGAACATTTTAGAGAAGGGAATATGGAAGTATAGAAATTGAAAAAAATAAAATTTCTGCTCTTTTATTTCACAGACATCAAAAGATAAAAAAAAACTGAAGAAATATAGATGTTCAAATATGGGTAGAATGGTAAATGTTATACAGTGTGTAAAGTGGTCACTTAGACCAGCCAACGACAGGTCATAAGCCCTGTAAATGTCTAGACTTCCATATTCCCTTCTCTTAAATGTTCTCCATCTCTGTTGCAATTTGTAAAGTGTGAAAAGTTTGGGTTTCTCATTTATCTGCATTTTTTTGTTATAACAGTAGTCTGGAATAAAAAAAAACTCCCTCTGATTGAACGCAGACAAGATCCGACCGAAGACCATTTTCGTAAGGCAGGACAAAACAAAATAACGTGTGCGTTCCATTCGGAAGATAGCACAGTCCTAATTGTATCGGCATCCAGCTGTCTGTCTCACCATATGTAACTCATCCGCATATCTGAGGAGCTTTAAACGCGATTAGCAGGCAAACCAACGAAAAAGTGCTAAATTCGTACTTTTTTTTTTTTTTTAAGTTACAAATACAAAAAAAATCACATAAACACACAAAAAATCCCTGAAGGCATGGCCTGTGCGTGGGTATATGTTTTATTTTAAATTGAAATAAAGTCTACTGGAAGAATACGATAGATATTAAAAATTATGAAAATGAGTGCTAATATTAGAACACATTTTTTGTCGATAAAAATGAGAAAATTATAGTATAAGTATATTCTATTCATTAAAAAAAAGGCTATTAAAATCTGCTTTTTTATCCATTTTCTCAACAAAAATGTAAATCGGAACAAATTCAAGTAATTAATCACTATCATATTGTCCTTTTGAAAAGCATTGAACAGTTTTGGAGCTATGAAAAATGAGTGTCTTTGCATGAGTCTGGATTTACAATAAGGGATTTCAAGAAAACTATTCAATCTTAGACTAGATCTATTAAAAAATTTAAGAGGCCATTTTACACACTGTATAACATTCACCATTCTGCCTAGATTGATCGATGACAGTTCATAAGTCCCGTGAATGCCTAGACTTTTACATCGCCTTCTCAAAAATGTTTCCCTCTGTTGCAACAAATAAAGATCTAAATAACTTCCCGGGAGGAAATCCAGCCTGTCTACAAACATTTCGACGAACTCAAAACATCGTTAATAAAAAGTTCATATCAACCTTCCAACGAATTGAAACCGGGATCCGTAGGTGAACGCGCTAACCAATATAATACGAGGTGGACTATTCTCCATTCGATTATCTTTTTAAAGATTTTTACTTTCGTCTCTGGTTCTATTTCAAACATCACCATCAGAATCATAAACTCGACAGCGTTGGGTGGGCGTTGGCTAAATTCTCTTCTATTCTCGTTGGTCTGTTGCCTTTGTCATCCGGTTTGTTATGTGCAGAACGAATTTATTAATGCTGTTGGAAATTATCCAACGCATACCCGGTCCTCTCTACGTCTGCGTGGCGCAGTTAGTGTGAATCGTTTTATTAAGTTGTCGTCGTCTTTTTTGATTTCGTGACCATTCTTCTTGGTAGCGGTTACACACAGAACTGCATTATTCATCCTCCTCGATACAGAAAAACACGTTACGGTAAGGTTTTTTTCCCAATTTAACGAATTTGCGTATTTTGCGATGCGTCATTTTGCGTCTTAGCCCAGATTCAGCGGGCATTTTGTGAATATTTCGTATCAGTTGACACGACTCGAGGAAAATGTTAAAAATGCTTTACATAATGCATTGTGGATTCTGTGACGCAAACTGCGCACATCGCCGTAATAGTAATAATATATTATGATCATTTTAAGCAATAACGACGCTGTAATTTGGACATTAAACTACGTTCACTGAATTTCGCAGAGTTGTACCGGTACCACGGTTAAAATTTATGTGGTTATTTTGTAACCCATTTGTTTTGATCGCCTTGTATAGTAAGGAAGTTCAGTGCAACGGAAATTTGGATAAAAGAAATGTTTACTGACGCGCGGTAAAAATTGGAGCGTTTAATTGTACTGCGGAGTTTCTCGAAAATGTACGAAAAAAATAATAAAAACGATTTTGATAAAAAATATCTCCTTTGAACATGGTCAGTAGTTCTCCGAAATCAACCAATTACAGAATGTTGTGATACGTTTGCAGTTACCGGGAAGCCAACCCGCCAATCAGAATAACTCACCGTAGAGAACTGTAGACGTCACAAGCGGAGTAATTTAAAAATCACAAAACTTATATAATATATATTTTTTTTAAATTTGGCTTAAAAAAGTCCATTAACAAACAAAGAACTAACCATCGCGCTGTTCCCCGTGGGGGTATGAAGAGAAAATAGAACACCTATATTACTCTGTCTTTTTATACAAACCTCGCTTCCTCTACATTCATATATCTTCTCATGCACGCACGCCAATTATTCCGAATTTTGACATGTCCTTCAAGTATTTGTTGGATTTGGTTATGCCATCTCTTTCTCGGTCTTCCTCGTTTTCTGCATCCATCAACATTCGCATCGAAATCCTTTGAGCCGTTCTTTCGCCGTCCATTTACTTTACATGTACAAACCAACGCAGCACTCAGCTTTTTTCCATTATTTTAATGTTATTTTTTTATGATTTCATTTTAAATTGTAAGGTATTTTACATTTCATGTTGTTATTTGTTCTCTTGTTAAAACTAGGTTTTTTAAAACATCCTTTTGTGAAAGGATCATTAAACAAATATGTTTACAAACCCTTTCAGCCCGGGTGAACATTCAAATGTATACCAAATTTATGATTTATTTACTCACGTATCTACTAAAATTAAAAAACGACGAATTTGTGTTTCAATAACTGGTATCTTTAAGTATATTTCGGATTTTTCAGCTTATATTTGAAATCGACATTACACAGAAAAGACTTTTTTTTGTTGAATTCCCGTGGTCCTTCTTATTTATAGCAAAAAAAAGTTTAAAAAAATGTACTTTACTTGAATTCAATTAATTTTTAAAAAACATGTAAGGTAAGATAATAATAAATGTTTCATAAATTTTGTCGATTAATCAAAGATATGCAGCCCCATTTTTGAACAATAAATGTTAATTATTTTTCTTTTTTCTATTTTCTATTTCTTTGCACAACAACAGGCCAGGAAATATACCGACAAGTCTTGCAGCTACATAGCGCATGAACGGTTGGGATTGTAGTTCCTCGTTTGTAATTACGATATTATTTAACCCTAGAAAGATAACCAAAAGTTATAGTACATCAAAGATAACCGTACGTCGATTCGACATGTGTATGTTTAAGTGTTCATATTTCAGATGTTGTATTTAATATTTGTGTAAGTGGTAATTTATTACTTAAGATGTCATTATGTTCTAAATAAATAAAAAATATTGGAGTTTATTTGTATTTTAGTTCGAAAAAATCTTTAAATAACAAAAATAGATATTTCTTACTTTATAACTCTTTAGATTTTTTTTTTAAATAAAGATATATTTTCGTTCTTATTATTTACCTAAATATTTCATTTTGAGGGCCATTTTCAACGAGTTGTAAATAATTTACCATTAGAAAATGGGAATTAAGTTGGGGTAGAGTGGGATTCGAACCGCAGATCTTTTTTTTTTAAATATTGTTATTTAGATTAACAAATTACAACAAGGGTGGAGAATATTTTAAATAAGGGAATATGGAAGTCTTGGCATTTACAGAGCTTATGACCTTAAACCAGCCAATGACAGGTCATAAGCCCTATAAATGCCTAGACTTGCATATTCTCTTATTTAAAATATTCTCCATCCTTGTTGTAATTTTTTAATCTTAATGACGCCCGAGGGGGTGAAATCCAGTGTTTTGTCTACAAACATTTGGACAAACTCAAATATTGTATTTGTTATTTAGTCTTAAAATAGTATAAACATAATACATGAATGTCTTAATATTAACTACAATATTTGAGTTTGTCCAAATGTTCGTAGACAAAAGACTGGATTTCACCCCCTCAGGAGTCATTAAGATTAACGAATTACAACAGGGATGGAGAATACCTTAAATAAAGGAATATGGAATTCTAGGCATTTACAGTGCTTATGACCTATCATTGGCTGGTTTAAGTGGCCATTTTATACACTGTGTAACATTCACCATTTTGCCTATGTTTAAACATCCATATTTCTTCAATTCTTCCATTTGTTGATTTTAGTGAAGTTTAAAAGCCGAAACCTTTATTGTTGTGAAGAGATTCATCTGACTGAATTATTTCACGTCTTACAGCTACAAAGCGCATGAACGAATGAAATTGGATAGTATTAGTGGGTACTTTCATCATCATTCCCTCTCCGCACCAAACGGTGCATAAGGCACCGAATCAGTCGACCAATTGCAGCGTATCTTGATCATTTTTGTTACATGAAGGTAAGATGGTCAGTCTTAAGCTTCAAGTACAAGTCCAGGTACTACGAAATAACTTTTAAATAAATATTTCAGATCAAGCATGTCAGGAATCGAACCCGAGAACTTTACATACTGTATAAAATTCGTGAAAACGAATTTTGATAAAGGATAAAAAAAAAATCAAAATAAAATAAATTCGGAAAATATTTTATTAATTTCCTAACTACTTACAGATAACATTTTTTTGTATCGTCAGGAATTAATTCAGGTCCGAAAAGGTCAACTTAAATTATATTGGTATAACGAATATTTCATTTTAATGGAAATTTATCGGGAATGTAAAATCTAACGTCAGAAGATAGAGAATATCATAATATTCTATGAGAGTGATAAACCGGTTCGGTCCCGAAAAGGACCATCAATAAATGGAAATTATAACATCCCAAAATCATTCAACCCAAAGGATAAGGAAAGAACCTCAACATATTGTGCACAGCTGTTTTTTTGTAATACCGAATATATACGTTTTATTCACTGACGGATAGTAAACGAACACGTTTTTCCCTGACTAAATGCATCTCCTTATTTTAATTAATACAAAGCTATTGCAAATCACGATGTACAGGAAAACATATAATCACTTACCTAAGGAATCAAAAAAAAAAAAAACTTTGGTAGAGTTTTGAGTAGGTTTTAAGTCTGGGATTAGCAACACAGATAGACATCTTTTTTTATAAATTATTGTATGGGAAATAAATCTTATTTTGTAAATGTTTTTTTGAGTCGTGTTTACTGTACATATATGTTATAGCAGCATACTCTTATCATGTTTTTCTTTTTTTCGCTTTGAGTCATAAGTATGAGTTGTCTATTCTGCCTTCTTTTGTTTTTTGCTGTTTTTTTACTTAGTACTTTTTTCTTTTGCTTATGAACTACAAAAAGTTATGTATTTATGTATAAATTAGTTTCCTCGTACGCTTGTTGTGTCGTATTCTATTCATGTCCTACGAGCTGAACCCAGCTTCGTTATTGTTTGATTTAAATACAAACTTGTATATATATTAAACAAACACAATCAAAAGTGTGATATCAATATTATCGTACTTAGTTGAAATTAGACATGGACATATCCATTATTATTTTTGTGTTTTGGATTACATAAATTGTGAGGATATGCGGTGATAGAGAATTTTGATAAATATATATTTAAACATTGTTTTTCTGTCACTGTCTTGCAGACGCCTCCCCGATAGTGTGCGTAAAAGACAACTGCATGTCGTACCTAAAAATGTCTTCTTCTTTTTATCAGCCCGTTTCTCTCCTCTGCTGGATGCCTCTTCCAAATTTTTCCATGTTCTTTTGTCCTGGGCACTCTGTTTCCATCCACGGCCCACGAGTTCGACGACGTCGTCAGTCCATCTCCTCTGTGGTCTCTCTACTTTCCTTTTACTTTTGTAGGGTCTCCAGTTTAGTATTCTGGGGGTCCATCTATCACATTCTTGTCTCGCCACATGACCCGCCCACTGCCATTTTTGTCTTCTTACTCTTTGTGCGATATCGGTAACCTTTGTACGGCGTCTTATTTCCTCATTCCTTATTCGGTTTCTTAAGGAGACCCCCAACATTTGTCTTTCCATAGACCGCTGAGTGCACTTAATTTTGTGAACGCTTCTAGCAGTGAGTGACATGGTTTCAAGACCGTATGTTGCCACCTTCAGAACACAAGAGTTGTAGACTTTGGCCTTCAGATTATTTGGGATTTCCTTATTTCTGAAAACGTGTTTCAGCTTTCCAAACGCAGCCTAACCCGATTCGTCTAGGCAGTTCCGCAGTTTGATTAAATTTTCCCAATTTGATTTTGTGCCCAAGGTAAATATACTCGTCAACAGCACCGATAGTTTTACTTCTGGTACATATGTTGCTAGGTTCTGGACTCAAAATCTTGGTTTTGTCTATACTCATTTCTAGACCGATATTTCTAGAAGCTTCATATAATTCTTTTACCATCGATTCCAGTTCATTTACCTCATCACTTATTATTACCATATCATCTTTTATTATGACCTCAAAAAGTTCGTAACTTAAATAAACAAAATCAAAGTCCCGTTTTCCGCACCTCAAAACTGAGCCGATTTTTTATTTTTTTGGTAATAAAATCAAACTTTCGGTATCAGTACATTTTGCTCTTTTCAAAAATAGTTAGTATATTTGTATAAAGTGCGCTGGATGTTTCTATGGGTTTTTTGATGGTTCAAGTTCCCATAATAAACTATTCATCAATAAACCAAAACTGCTGCGACACGCCAATGGTAAATATTAATACTGCGATAATCCAGGGTGAAAAAAAGGTAAAACGTTTATATGAAGAAAAGTCAGACTGCGTTTCTTGTCAAGATAAATACATAAACTTCATAATGCTTTAACGTGACCATAGAAATAGGTTTGGTTTTCTTAAAAAAACCATTGACCAATTTATACGCAAAACGTACTTATACATTTTGTATAAATACATTTTGTGTAAATAGGTTTCGTATAAATACAATGATGACACTGGTCATTGGTTATCCCAAATTTGTGAATTTTAAATGACCCATCTTTTTTTTCGGCAAAATATTAATGAATACCTCCACCAATCACTAACAAACTTACAAGTCCATATCCCGTAACTAATTTTTACGTAAACTGCACACTTTTAATTATTTATTTTGATTTTTTTTTATAATTATGCATAGAAACAGAGGAAGAGGAGAGAACTAAAGGGAGTCCCATCATTTTTTACATCAACCAATCGGCACTAAACCATTTGTAAAAAGCGTTTCTTATTATTATTAAAATGCAGTTTCACCAAGAAATGTCAGTAGAAAAAAACGTTTCTTATTTAAAAGTATTTCTGTTTATTTTTAGTAACTAGACTTTATCTCCCTTCACCTCTTTTTTCAAATCCATTCCTAAATGGAGCATGTGGATATCACCAGACGCCTCCGGGAGACCCTAACGCCAGTCAGCACTTTAGCCTTCTCCCACATCAATCCAGCGTCCCTTACTTCCGCCGAATAAAGCCGGAAGATTATCATCGACGGACTCTCAGGACGCCGGTAGCTCGCAGGTGTGAAAAAGAGGCAACTTGGGTTACGGCTCTCCTGAGGCATCCTCAGCTCGTGTCCGAGCCAGATCCACCGCCGAACCCTCAAAATGCTCGTTATAGGAGGCTAATGGGTCCAATTTTTTTAACATAATCCTCATAATATATTCTTTAGTGCCTTAAATTAAGTTTTGTTTATTTTTCTCCTACATCTATTATAAAAAATACTGAGATATCTGTAATAAGAATTTTTTATTATTATTTATACCTTGGAATTTTTGTCAAACACTTTTATTTCCACAATAAATAAATAAAAACTGTATAAAATGTTTAAAAAACTTTTTGTAAAAAACGATTCAAAAAAAATATTTTATACAGATAAAGGACACCCTTATACATATAACGATCAGCAATAAAACCAGCGGTATGCTTAAAGCGCGTAACTACTATCATTTTCGTCACTTAAAAAATCATTTTCATCAGTGCCCACGTTTTACAGTTTATTTTTATGGCAAATGAGAGTTATGAATTGAGCCCATGTGATCAGAAATTTCGACTCTTAAATGAAAAATGTTATGTGTTTTGACGTATAGGTAAAGCAGCTTAAGTTGAGGCCATCGCAGTACTCACACAGATGTAAAGCTTTTATACAGAGTGTTACTTTTCTGTATAAATTATATATATATATATGTATATGTTTATTTTAAAATGTCATTGATAAACCCTTATGGGTTACATCTTCTTCTTTTATTGCCTTACCGGGTCCTACTGACGTTGGCGATTACTACAGCGAAAGCAAATGTATCTGTCCTGGGCTAATTTTACATTTCGTAGCCGGGACGACTGTTTATTGATGTACTCGCCGTAGTAATTTCTGGGAAAAGATGACCAGAGTGGTTCTCTCGTCAATTTTCTGTTGGGGTTACCCTTCTTTAGCTGGTTGGTTTTGGTTTTGAGGCGCCAAAAACTCGCCTTTCATCCTCAATGGGTTACATACATTTAACAAAATATTTTTACTTTTAAAATTCTCATTCTACTGTTAATGATAATATTTTCAACATCTTTTGTAAAGGTTGTATGAGTCTTTTGCTTAGTTTTGTCTGGTAGTTTATTGTATAATTTCAGTTCATGGTTTATTAGTCTCGACTGTCCTTGTCTCGTTTTATCAGTATATTTTTCTGATATTCTCGTATTGTGTCCATGTTAACTACATTTTTTTTCAAGTTTTAGTTCTTCGTCTACAATTACATTAGTGGCTAATTTATGAACAAATTTTAAAGATTCTAGTTTACAAAGTTTAGTTACATTTAATTGCCTAGTTTGTATAAAAAGTTCTTTAGTTGCTGTTAGATAGGGTAGGTCATACGCTCACTTAAATATTTTATTTTGCTGTCTTTGTAGTCTGTTTATGTCATTTTGACTTCCAGTTCCCCATAGTAGTTGTATCAAACATATTTTAGTTTTTACATAGGCGTACATTTTTTTTTTCCGTTTTCTCGAAAAAAAAAAGACTCGATAATGTCGCCACTTTGCTAATTAAATTGTTGATTTGAATTTTCCATGCCAATTGTCTGTCTATTGTTAGTCTTAAGTATTAAACATGTTCAATTTCAGTTAGTCGTTCATTATTTATGTAAACATCTACTTTATGTCATTTTTTCTAGATTCAAAATGGATAATATTGCATTTTTTTTCATTGAGTGTAAGTAGGTTTATGTTTGTCCATTAAGTAGACATGGTTAGGTCTTCGTTTATGTCATTGTTTGTCAATACGTTTTTTTGATTTTTATAGAATAGTTTAATGTCGTCGGCATACATAATAATTTTTCCTGTAAAATTGTACAGTGATAAGTCATTAATATATCAAATATATAATAGTGGACTCAAAATAGATCCTTGTGGTACTCCAAAATTTTATTCTATATATAAATTTATATTTTATTCAACAATTATTATTTACTTTTTTTGTTTACACGTGTTTTAACTCCAACTTGTGGTATAGTGGTGAGCGCGTTTGGTTCCCGTGCATGAGTTTAACCATTAAGGTATATAACTAGAGTAAGCATAAGCGTTCGAAATATGGTCTCTCAACCTGCGGCCAATTAGCATATGTTTGATTTAACGAACTTTAGTCTGTCTGTTTAACTTTCATCTCCTCGTAATTACTTAAATACTTATATGTATGAACGCTAAGATTCTGCACAAATCGATCTGGAAAAGCAATATAACCTTTCACCGGCAAGTAATGTTCTTATCTTAATCAATACTTGTTTGAAATTGCCATTTTAATGTCAAAAGACGTCTTTTAACATGTCACATCTCCTGTCTCTGTCCTGCTCAGTTGGTCGGGCGTATAGCGAAACGAATAAAACTTACTGTAGATCGATATAAACAGTCCGTGTTTTTTACTGTACCACGTGTTTTGCTTGCCAAAGTCGACGTGATATGACGTGACGAAACTTGCTCAAGGAGTAATATTTATTCAGAGTGATTTTTCACAGCAATGTTTTGTATTAATGCGGAAATAATTTTAATGTCCTGTAAAAAATAAACAGCATTTTGAAAAAAAAAAAGGATTAATGTGAAAAATATTATAAAATTAACCGAGATTACTAAGACCAGGGCGGTTATACCTGCATATCTCTTGTATGCCTGTGATCTTTCAATAGTCTCGTTACGATTCAAGGCTTGATATATCTCTCTTATATTTTTTTAATGATGAATTTGTATTTTTTGTATTCCTTATTGAGGGGAGATCCTTCCTCACCATCCACCCGAAGCTATTGTAAAGTCCTGGGGGACCCTTTGTCAGCTGTGCATAGAGGAAAGTTATTATAAATATTCCTAAACAATACAAAATCTATGCAGATTAAGGAGGGGGATGTATGAACAGAGGCCAACCCGTCGTTCTTACTCCCCAAGATCCCCTTAATGCCTCAGTTATTTTATTATTTAAAAATATATATATTTTTAAAACAATTAACACAAAAAAACGCATACTAAGATACAAAAACAATGACTTAAAACTAAAGTAACACAGCAAACATAACTAATACAACAATCATAATTAAAAACACAAATATTTACAATGGGAAAACGACCTTGAATAAAGAAATACTTCCCGGGTGATCAGAGGCTGAGGATCCGAATACCATCCCCGTAAAAGAAGGACTAAACAAAAGAACACAGTCCCAACTGTATAAGCATTCCACAGAAACAGTTGCCTGTCCAGCCTTATTTTACCCACCTCGGCGTCCGCGTCTGAGGAGCTCCCAACGCGATACCCAAGTCCAGACAAACCGACGGAAGATTGTAAAATTCCTACTGTTGGCCATCAAATCCACATTCCACGCTGGTCGCATAACGCCTGTCAAACCATTCAGAATCTTACATTGCAATCATCAAATCGACATCTTCAAATCGGATTAAGAAAGTAAAATTTATAAAACTATACTAGATTTAATAAATATTTATCCGTGCTACCCGAAGAATGAATGTGACGCCAATACAACAATAAATCTTTATAGTAGAAAGCAAGAAGTTAGAACTCATAACAAAAAAGACAGATACGCTGTTTTGTGACCGATTTTTGTGTGAAACAGATTCGGCTGGTTATTGACAGTAATGGGGGACGCACGAATGTAAGATGATCGGTGTATTTATGATTTTAAATTTATCTTGCTATAATAGGGCTAAATTGTGTATTTATGTTTTTGATTACGGAAAAGGAATTATTAAACAGTATATCTCCGTAATTTTTTACTAATGTCCGAACTTTAGAATATTCTGTCTTTTCCTTGTGGTAACACATTACATCATCGTTACATCACCGTGGGCAAAGAAATTATTTACCACAGTCTTTTAACAGATATTATAATATGCCTTTTGTTTTTTTAATGCAAATCGTACTTTGTAGATATTCATCGCTTTCCTTTTATAATAAAGATACTAATTAAATGATGATTTGGTTCAGCCGGATGAATCTTACCCACGTTATAAAGGGTTCAGCTCTTTTACTTGACAAAAGTCAACAGATGGAAGAGTTGAGGAAGTGTGGATGTTCAAACAGGCAGAATAATGAATGTTATGCAGTGTGTAAAGTGGCCACTTAAACCAGCCAGTTACAGGTTATGCGCCCTGTAAATGCCTAGACTTCTGTATTCCCTTCTTAAAAACATTTTCCCTCTCTGTCGAAATAAATTTCGATATTATACTATACCGTGTGATGTTCGTCATTTTTGTGTAAGAAATGATAGACCCAAAAATTAAGTATTTACTCCATTTTGAGATTACAAAAAAAAATAGTTTTTGGAAAAAAATTATTAGGATTTTTAAATAAAGTTTACCATGAGGAATGTTTTTTTCATTTTTCATTTTTTTTTTGCACCACAACAGGCCAGGAAGCCCAATTACAGTGGTGAATTACGTCACAGAACAGGCTTGATGGAAATCACATTTCATTTATGCGTTCTCACCGGGAATCGAACCCCGAACCTTCCGTGTGTGATATGTGTATGTTCTTATAAAGTTTCGTGGTCTGGACCCGAAACACGTGTATACTAGACTGTCATTTCATGGGTAAGCAGCAATTATATAATTAGGCCCTAAGGTAAATTACGAAATCCTTCAAATTAAATATTACGTTTGACTTCATGATTTCCTTGAAATGTTGATTTTTTTCTTATTATTTTAATTAAAAACGTGAACTTTCATAAAATCATCTTATAAGATCAATAATTTCTTAATTATTTAAATCAACTTCTTAAAACCTCTTGAAGGTATCTTAATGATCAAATTTGAAGTGCTTTCAAAGTTTTAGAATCCCCAGATTATGGTGTTTGTCTTTAGAGTTCCCTTTTAGGATCTCTCCCCAACCCTTTAAGAAAGATATTGAGTAAGTTTTGGTTATATACCTCCCCTATTTTACTATTTGTATAGCAGTAAAGCCCAGTGATGGCAATATACTTATATAATGTATGATATTATATATCTTATCACACCCTTTTGAGGCCATAATGTCTGAATAGGTAAACATTTCCGTCATGTTTGTCGTATTCCTATATCTGATGGAAATCTTACTTACATCGTCGAGGAAAGCTTAAAAAGCAAAATTTATTATATTTAAAAATTATTGTTGCATGGCCATAAATATATATTTTTTATTGTACAGTTTTTTTTTTGTATGTACATAATTGGATAACATTTTCGAGAATAGAATATGCAAGGCTAGGCATTGATAGGGCTTATGACATGTCACTGGCTAGTTCAAGTGGCCACTTTACACACGGTGTATCATTGATCATCTTCCCTGTGTTTGTACATCCATTTTTCTGAAATTCTTCTGTCGCTTAATTTTTGTAAAGTTTAATCCTTTATCGATGTGAGTGAGACTTATCTGATTGAATTATTTCATTTACATACATACTAAGCAAAGCAACGCATGAAAATTTTAACAATAATATCCTACACTTTTCTGCTCAAATAAATTAATTTTATTTAAATTAAAATACGTTTGTAATTTTTCATCCACATTTGGTCATGATTTTGACCACTGCAATACACGTTACTCATGAAATCTTCATGTGTCTATGTTTCGCTCAACGAAAAAGTTTCTGCAAAATATTGGGCATTCCAAACCAAGAAAAGTTGAATAGAAAATCCAAAAGTGTCGCAATTAAAAAATGTCACTTAAATCTTTTTGATAGTGATCGTTATTTATGTCATTTATATAGATGGTGTAAATTACGGTGATTTATGTTTCTTGTAAAATGTTTTCTTATTATTTCGGATGTATGATATTATGTATTGTCACAAAAATGATTTCTTTACGATCCCAAATGAGTTTTTTTTAATAACTCCTGGGAGTATAATATGTACTTTATGATTTATATGTTTTATTAATAATAAAAATACTCGAACTTTTATTCAGTCCTTTAAATTTTAGAATTTATCAGGGTTTTAAGGTATTATAATATATCTCAAAAGGAACACTTTTACACTACCAGTAGTCAAATTGGAAGATGGGTCATGAGGTTTACCGCAAACTCTAATTTCAGGTTTTGGGTGACAATAATGTATTATATCTATTACCCAAACATTGTAAAACCACGGCCCGAATTCAATTTAATAAATTTTCCTAAAAATAGTAACCGGACTTGGATAAGGAGAAGTAATAACATTTGTTAATTAATGTGATAATTAAAACTATATAAATGTACAATAAATTCACTAGTCTTATTTTTTTCTCTGTCTTAAAACAGACTAGTTATGCAGCCAGCACTTAATTCAAAGATATCTCTATGACCAAAATATGTAATCGGTAAAGATATCGTAATGTTTGTAAATAAACTATAATTAATATTACATTTTTTATACAAATTATGTTAATCAATCGAAATAATAATAATAATCATAGTTTATTAACAAAATTACAATTACTTTATCTACTACATAAACACATCAGTAATAGATTTATCTGGATCATGTCTAGTCTGCCTAACTAGGTACAACATGTTTTAAGGCAGACATTTTTATGCAAAAATAAACAATAACATTACTACCTACTAGTTTATTTACTATACAGTTATACAGTATAAGGTTATACCATTTATTATTTAAAAATGTATTTTGAGTAAATTTTTCGATTTTTCTCGGCCTAAACCCAGTAACCAATGTTTTACTTTTTTAAAATTGAATCCGGGTCATGGTTTTACAATGTACGGATTACAAATTAGATATTTTGGGGCCCAGAAACCTGAAATTTATTTGCCCGAATTCAGAGTTTGTGATAGACCCCATGACCCATCCTTTAGTTTGACTTCTGGTAGTGTGGAAGTGTTCCTTTTGGGATTTGGTTGAATAATTTGCTTTCACAAACATTATTATTCTAAAAATAAATAATTGCATTGTATCTAAAATTATAAATTCCTGAAATAACTTAATGCTGGGGTACCTAATGAGCTTTTTAAAAATTATTTTAAATATTGATTTTTGAGCAGATGCGAGAGGTTGTAATGTTGATTTATTAGTGCTTCCTCGTCCTATTATGCCACAAGTTATAATTGAGTTACATAAAATATAATATAGTTGTTTGAGTTTAATTAGGGATAAGATGTTACGTATCGACTTGAAGATATGGGAAAGTTTTCTAATATTTATCGATAAATGTAGTGTCACTCCGTATTTTATAGAAAAGTAATAGATTTTTTAATTATTTTACATTGTTTTCTTTTGGTAAATAGTACTGTTTTTTTAAAAAAGAATTTTTAACTTAACTATGAAATATTTTATTTTTTACACACTACAACAGAAATGGCGAACATTTTAGACAAGGAAATATACAAGTCTAGGAATCTACAGCGTTTATGACCTGTCTTTTGCTGGTTTTTTTTTTTCTTCTAAAGGAACAACCCGCTAAGCCTCTATGTTGAGGCTTGTCAGCAGGTGGGATAGAGGGGATATGGAAGAAGGTAATGAAAAATACACCACAACACCCAGATCAATTGAGAAAAAATCTTTCTTGGATTTTTTTC
Organism: Micrasema longulum; assembly: GCF_059751315.1. NCBI lineage: Eukaryota > Metazoa > Arthropoda > Insecta > Trichoptera > Brachycentridae > Micrasema > Micrasema longulum. Next base: position 63,955 of record NW_028279735.1, read on the forward strand.
TTGCAACTGGCGGGAATCGAACCCGCGACGCCAGTTTCACAGATAGCCGTCTAACCAACTGCGCCACGGCGCCTGTCAAGTCAAGTATGTCAAGTCAAGCCTGGTTTAAGTAGCCACTTCACACACTGTGTAACATTCACCATTCTGCCCATATTTGAACATCTATAATACTTCAATTCTTTCATCTGTTGATGTTTGTGAAGTTTAAGAGCTGAAACCTTTATTGACGGGGATGAGATTCATCTGATTGAATTATTTCACCCACATACTAGGCAACGCCTTAAAATATTTTTATACCTCTTTTTGGACCAGGTGGAATTATATACAATGTAACAGCATGTAAAGTGGCTTCTTAAACCAGCCAATAACTAGTCATAAGCAATGTAAATGCTTAGACTTCTATATCCCTTTCTCTAAAATGTTCTCCATCTCTGTTGTAGTGTGTTAGTGTTAATAGCTCCCCAAAGGGTTGAATCCAGTAAAGTGGACAAACTCAGAACATCGTTACTTTATTTTTATTTTATTTGATCTTAACTTAGTAGCATTTATATTTATGCGCATAAGATTTAAAGGATTAACCCGCTAAGCCTCCGTTTAGAGACTAGTCAGCAGGTGGGAAAGATGGGATATGTAAGGAGGTTATGAAAAATACACCACAACACCCAGACCAGTTGAGAAAAAAATATTTCTTGAATTTTTTCTTGCAAGTGGCGGGAATCGAAGTGCGCCACGGTGCCTGTTGATGTTACGTTTCTACCTTACTGTTGCACTCCACTTTCCCAGATAGCAGTAAAACTTAGTACAAATTTGATTTAAGATTGATGAAAGGTTGAAAAGGAAAATTTGACGCGACAAGCTTTTATCAAAAGTTGCTGGAAAATTGTTATGTCAAATTTGAAGAGACAAGTTTTTACAAAACTTGCTGGAATCTTGTTATGTCAAGAATGGTATTTCAGAATCCAAAAGTCATATAGTGATGATCAACAAATTGCCATATACATAAAAATATGGAGAGAATTTATTTTTTTATTTAAACTGTTATATTTAATCCCAGGACTTTTCTACAAGGCCGATTTTTTTTTAGCACCACAAAAGGGCGTGAGGCCCAATTACAGCACGGTACACCCAGCCTTTACAATTAATTTTTGTGTTCTCACCAGGAATCGAACCCAGAACTTTCCATGTGTGAACCAAATGTCTTAACCACTACACCACGAAGGGCGCCAAATTAAATTAGTGCATGAAAAATATCCAAAAAAGTGGTTAATTCCAAACAACATTCAGATTAGCAATACTATCAAAGTCATAGAAAAATGATATATTTCACCGTTTTTGTTCGTGAGTTTCATGTCATTTATAATGCGCGGTTCTTTAATTACGAATTTATAATTGGACGTTTTTCCGGTGATTTTAAAACTTTTAATATTGTCGAAGTGTTAATACTCAGTTTAAAGGATAAACTATTGATATGCCACTGATGAAAAAACAATAAAAATGAGTTTTTGTAGCGCTGTCACTCGACAAAACCGTCTTGTCAAGAGCTCTTTAAAAGTAAGTATGATATTAATATCTCATCCACTGCATAGTGCTTACAAGAGTTTTAACTGATTAATTATTAAAAATCACAAACATTATACTATTATTGAATTGAATTTATTGAATTATGTTTTATTTTCATAACGAAAAGGCTGTTGATAATATATCGATATAATAAACCAATACTTTAACCTCAGATGCTCTTATACTTCACAAAAGTTAACTTAATGTTACACAGTTTGTAAAGTGACCACTTCAACCAGCCAATGACAGTACATAAGCCCAGTTAATACCTAGACTTCCATATTTCCTTCCCAAAATGTTTTCTCTCTGTTGCAACAAATTTTGATTTGAATATCGGATACTTTTTACCATGAGAAATCTCACTGGTCGAAAAGCTAGTAAGTCATAAAACAGTTTTATTTATTTGTTTCAGAGTCGAGAGACAAAAGAATGCACCGGACTCTGATCTCCAGTCAATTGACATGAATTATTTGACATCAAATCATCTGACTTTCTTGGCAAAAATAGCCCGTAATTTTTATTATTTATTCAAAATAAATATACTGAGTAATAATAACAAAATATTTTATTAAATATAATTTTTTTTAGAAGCTTCGAGTTTTTTTTTTTTGTTTTTTTTTTCCTCTATTTTTTTGGGTTTTTTTAAGCTAATTAAATCCAAACTTGCATGATGTTTGTTTTTTACAAAAAAAACAAGTTTGTTAGATGATAACTAGGAAGTTTGCTTTAAACTTGCCTCAAGTTTACAGAGTTGCAATCTCAAACTTGGGTCAAGCTTGAACTCTTGATACTTCAAACTGGATACAAGCTTGAGGCAAGTTTAAATTGCTATCTGGGTTGTATACTTTTTTGTTGTTTTTTTATTTTACTATACTTACTTTTAGTTATACTTTAATATAACATGTTTTCTATTATGTTTTAGATTGAAATTTGTTCACTGCTGTGATTATTTTCGTAAAACAATTTTTCGTAAAAGACTCTCTTAACCGTCAATAAATAATCATATAAATATTTTATTTAGGTACGAAGGTTTTCACGTCACTGTTATCAATTTTGTTATTTTTTGGGTGATACCGTGTGTGTTGGATTTGTTCCAACGTTTCGGCCACCATTGCAGGAGCCATTTTCAGTTTGACTCAGTGGTGGCCGAAACGTCGGAACAAATTCAACACACACGGAATCACCCAAAAAAGAAACAATAAAAATAAATATTATTTTTAATCATTTTCATAGTGTTTAATATACTTGCAATGACTTACGTAAACAGGTACACGTACTATTTTTATTGTTTTACAAATTATTTTATTACGTATATATGCAAAAAATCTTTAAAAAAATGAATGGATATTATTTTTAATATGTAGCGAATTACTTGTAAGGATTTTGTATTTAAATGTGAGGTTAGTGTAAAAGCACATTCAACAATACGATTAAAATGGTTATGCTTTTACATAGATGTTCATTGAACATTAAGAAAGAACTTTGCTCATCTAATCTCACCCGCAACCCTAAAAAGGTGTTTCTGTGTACCGTATAGAGCGTATTGAGAATCGGTATAGTGCGTATATCGGGAATTGGGACTCGCCAGCGAACATAATAAATCATTTCTATAAGGTATCGATTTACCCACATGCTCCAGTTGATACCGCCATTAATCAAATGTTTGACATTTTGGTCTGGTCGGTGCTGACGCCTATATTATAATATGCCAAGAAAATAAGACGCGTGAATCGGGTACTTCTCAGTTTGTACTGCCTTCGTTTTTAAGCAATGCGACATACCATACACGTTTGGCTCGCGTATGTGGGGAACAAAACATAATACAGTCGAACTCGGTTATAACGATCACGGGAATAGTGAGATCTCGGATGTAAAGTTGCTTTAAATATCAATAATAAAGAAATATTTGTTCGAATCACTAAAAAATACTAAATGTAAAGTACTTTTATTCCGTGTAATTTCGTTAATTAGAGGAAAGGCGGTGGCAGAGAAATATGATAAATCGGTATTTGAAGATTGTTTTTCTGTCACTCTCTCGTAGACACATCCTGATTATACCCAACTAAAATCGACAAAATCGATGTTTCATTGTCCTGTTTTCCACACTCCAAAACTGAACCGAATTTTTATTTTTTTAAGAAAGAGTATCGGAGTGAAATTTTCTGTGTCAATGTCTTTTCCATTTTTCAAAATCATTTATCAAGTTTGTTTACGTCCCAAGACGGCAGATAAAACATGGCGCTTTTGGATGGTCTCAGCTCCCATAAGAAAAAAAAATGACTAAACAATCAAGTGAGGGTATTACTAGAACTCTTAAGCTAGGGTTTCCTAGGACAGCGGTGCCCGTATTTTAACGGCCGTATTGAACGGTGATACGGTAGATAACCGTCGTAACGGTGACTAGAGAGTGGTTTCCTAAGAAAACGGTGTTATCAACACCATTTCACACCGTTTCCCTAGAAAACCACTCTCTAGTCGACGTTACGACGGCTATCCACCGCATCACCGTTCACTGCGGCCGTTAAGATACGGGCACAGCTGTCCTAGGAAACCCTAGCTTTACAGGGCACTGCAGATTGAACAAACGCCTTGCTAGAATGAACCTTTCCGAAACTTCCAGATGTAGGTTCTGCAACGCAGATGAGGAAACACCTATGCACATTATATGTGAATGTGATGCTTTACATTTTAAAAGAAGCCTCATCCTCGGGTCAGCTGATTAAATCTGAGAATGTTTAAGAGCTCGCCCACTACCTAATACCCCGATTCTTTACGGATTCGGGCTTGGAGGGGGAGATTGAGCAAAATTTAAACTCTCGCCTTCCACAAAGTATCCTGGCTCTTTATAAACCTGGGCTTGGAGGGTGAAAAATATTCACGGAGACCCGCCACAATGGATCTTCGCAGGTCGCAGTGACGTCAGGAGCTTGATAAGCACTGACCCCCACCACTAAGAATAAGAAGCAATTTACTAAAAAAGCAAAACGATAAAGAAACGCCATTAGTAAATATTTATAGTGTGTACAAAAAATACTGCGCAGTGTCATATCCAGGGAGAAAATTCGGGAATACGTTGGTGTGAAAAAAGGTCAGACTGCGTATCCTCTTAAAGATATACGAATACAAGTACGGATGCATGTGGAATTGTATACACGAATATTAAAGATATACAAGTATGCATGTGTGATTGTATAGACGAATATCTACAAATTGTGTGTTTTTTCTTTTTTTTCTATCTTCTTTGTTGAATTGACTAAAAAAGGAAAATAAATCAAATTCATTTTGAGTTACATTATCATCATAATCAAAGAAAATTTTGAGTGTGGGCCGGTTTGACTTTGTTCGAACGAACAAATATGAAAATGGAACAACATGATTTCAATGTGAATTTCTTATTTATTTATTTTATATATACGGCCTAAGCCAATTACAACAGTTACATGAAGAAACATAAATGCAAGAAACTGAACAAAAAGAACATGAAACTATTTAGCAAAGACAAACAAGGGCAAAACAATAATTATATACAATTTATTCATAAAAACGAAAGACCTAAGACTTCGAGCTAAACCATGCCAATCCAATTTCATCCCAAACTGTTTAGTCACGAAGAGATCTACGAAAAGCCGGAAGATCTATCCCGAAGAATTCCAAGTCGAGTGATGAATTGACTAATCTACACATTTTGGACATTGGGGCATAAAAACCAAAGTTGCTCTTTGAAGATTTTATAAATAGCAGATTTTGAGTTCTGGTGACACGGTTCTGAACATGAAAAGAAATTGATTGCAACAGAGATGGGACATCACTTATAGCATTTAGTATTTTGAAAATGCATATAAGGTCCATCACAGTTCTACGTCTCTCCAATGAAGACAGATTAAGAGATTGCTCTATTTCAAAATCGGAATAATTACCCCTTTGTAATCCGAGCAATCATGCCACTTTTCTTAGAAAACAGCGTTGGACAATGGTTAATATGAGTCCTGTGGAATGGAGACCAAATAGGAGAAGCGTATTCTAGCGTATTTATGGCGAGTAACTATTTGCAAATGGCCCAAAAATTGAAATATTTCGGTAATAAATATTTGTATTTTAAAACGATGCATTAGAAATTCAGGTGCCTGCGATATTTGTCACAGACACACGACGATCGTCAAAAATCGAACTTATCTCGGAGAAAATCACGACGTTTGACGGTCGACATTTATTGCTGGACATTTTCTTTTACTGGATATTAGTTTTATCTGTCAATAAATCTATGGTCATGGGTCGTTACATAAAAAAACAGCATTTTACTATTTTTAGTCAATATGTTATTCTGACCTAGTTTTTTTAATGAGTTAGATTTAAATATTAATATTTTATTAGGCGGTAGATGATACTAGTATATATATAGGCTAGACTGAAAACTAATATTATTAACGACTATATGTATATATCAGGCGCGTGCGGTGAATATTATCTGTAGGAATGCTGACAACAAATAATCATGCTCTTACTTTTCTAGCGGTGAAGCTGTAAACATTGGGACAGTACCTAAAACTCGAGATGTTCTGAAATTTTGGCCAAATTACAATAATACACTGATAAAATTTTATGCAATATATTATTAGAGTCTTTTTTATTCGCATTACACGAGTTGGATGCTCTTATCTCTGTGAGTCTCGTAGAACAATACGACAACGTTTTGAACCTGATTACGCGTGCGCGGAAATTCGCACATTTATACTACGAATGGACACTGCACTCAAAATGAAGAGTACCTACTGTCCAGATTTCAGCGTATATAACAAATACTATCGAGGCCAAGGTACCTTGATATTCAGAACATTGATATGGGAAATAAGCACACATAAATACGTAATATATAGGTAGATATGCACACCGAAAATATTATTTGAATTTGTAAATCGCGTTCGCATAAATTTCTTCGGCGATAATTTTAGGAATATTTTTAAATTATAATTTTTTAAATATTAATAAAAAATAATAAAATAAATGTTACTATTTTCAAATATTCAAGGGATGCGCCGCATCCACAGTATGTATGGGCGGAACGCGCCTGGTGTATATCCATATATTTATTTCTTAAGTTAGCTTATATTACAATAAGTAAATAAACTAATATTAACACTTACTTTAATAACATATTTATTTACATCTTCTTACAGCAATCATAACATTTTTTTTAAATTCGTTCAAACTCTTTTCATTCTTCATACATTCAGGCATCTCTTCATACATTTTAAAACCTTTACACGTGATGCAATTTTGAGATTCTCTTTTTTGGCAGCCATATTCTATTCTTATTTCAAGTAATGCAAGTATGAATTTTTTTATTTCACACTGTCTTATTGTTTATTATTCGGGAATTCGATTGTTAAAAAATTCAATGTAAAAACAAGCATATTTTATATCAGTCTCTTTTTTTATTGGTATTCAATTTTTCTATTTTATTATATCTACCTTTTTTAGCACTTATCTCATGGCTCTATTTTTAAGAACTTCTAATTTATTAAAATTTCCGTCATTGGCTAAAAATAATACTGTTGAGCAGCAATTTATTGTGGAATGATTAAAGATTTATATGTGAGTTCTGCAGTATTTCTATAAAATGTATTCGACAATCTACCGAGAAATAACTTTGATTTTATATATTTTTTAAAAACATGCCCAAAGTTTGCTTTCAACGTTAATTTCGAGTCTAATACTAATACCCAAATGCTTTCTTTTTTCCACTATCTCAATAGTTTCACCATCTATGCTGGTTTTTTAAGGGTTTCTTGAAAATTTTCGACCTGATCAATTTTTTTAAAAAATTATGGAAGGTTTTTTAAAACTATTTTTTACTGTTATTTTTCTTACTCATTTTTTAATTACTGTACGCATAAAATAATCAGCTTCGCAACATTAATGGAAGTCAAAAAAGTTTTGACCTTTATAGGTATTATTACAGAATTTAAGTTCGAACGAGTCAGACATGAACTTTCAACTGAACATTAAAAATCTAAAAAGGCAGTTCTTTAGTTTTTGAGTAATTTTAAAAACTGCGCTAGACTCAAAGCTTTTGAAATAATAACAAAAAAGTAGTTCTCAATGGGCTATTATTCACTGAAATCACCATTCAAACATGCTGAAGTGGGAAATTTCTTAGGATAATTATGATAGAATGTGTGTAAACTAACAAAAAATAACTCGAAGATGTAAAATGGCAGCGCGAGTAGCAGTAGACACAATGTTAGCATAACTGAAAAGCCTGGGAATTTCTTTTTTAGATTTTTAGTTGAAAGTTCAAGTCTGCACCGCTCGAACTTAAATTCTGTATTGTAGGTCAAAACTTTTGTAGCTTTCATTAATGTTACGGAGCTGATTATTTTTTACGTGAAAGTATAATTTTAAAAAATGAGTACCAAAAAAAAAATTTTTTTATCTTCCGAAAATTAAAAAAAACAACAAATTAAAAACCGATTCGGTCGAAAATTTCCAAAAACTTATCGAAAAAATCATAACTCAAAAACTACGTAAAATCGCGGAACATACATAAGGGTGATTCAGATACCCTTCAACATGAGGCATTTACATTTTACCTTTGGGCGTCACTTCTCCGGCCGGTTATATACATCTATCATTAGGCTTATCATTATATTTAAGTTCAGTATTAAAATTCTTCGAAAGCAAAGAATTAGATTTAAACACTTAAGTAGGTGACTAAAATTAATTGGTATTTCAATAAAAGTCCAGATGCATACCTAAAGTTTGCCTTATGTAAAATCAAATAAGTCACCCAGCACATCCATTTTGTTCACAATGACTTATCACAAGTGGTAGTATCCTTCGTGGTTAGGAAAGTACAGGTAACAAGGACAATAAATGATTACACAACACAAAAGGCTGTGATCTATTGAAATGAAACGGAAGGCCTACTGATTACTACTGATGTCTACCAATAGTCCGGCTTCTCTTGAATGAGTTTTCTCTTAATTAAGTAAATGGGGAGAAGTTTCTAAACGGCTGAAATTCTCTCCCTTCCCAACACTACTCAGATACAAATATGGGAGGTGTAGGATTTTAGGGGGGGTGTTGAGGGTTGGAACTCCTACTTCAGTTGGAAATTGTCAAAAGAAAGGATGTTAGGTTAAATGCGTATTTATGACATTTTGAATAAATTATTTTATTTATTTATTTTATTTTATTTATTTGGATAACCAACAGCTATAATTATCTTTTATATATATTACAAAACAAATAAGAAATAAGCCAATTCTAAGTTTTCACAAGTAGCATCACAGTGAGTTAAAAAAGATTCTCGAACATAAAATGAATATTAATTAAATGTTAATTCAAAAGAAAATAAAAAATACTACTAATTATTTCGAAAGCAAACGCCGTACGTCATTAAGATTATTTGCAAATAAATCTATGTTAAATGATTTATTTATTACATTGAAATTATTAAATGTTCGCCATAAATATGAATTTTGCCTATAATTAGATGAAACAAGAGGTATGTGAAGAAGAGGGTTATTTCTTAAAACTTTGGAAGGAACATTGATAGAAAGTTTGCATGGTAGTTCAGGACAGTCAATTGAACCAGAGGCAATTTTAAGTAAATAAATTATATCCGCTATTTCCCGACGTTTTTGCAGAGGCAATAGGTGATGTTTTTTACATATATGAATATACTGGTCGGATTTAAACTCAAGTTTCAACCGGAAACACATAAACTTTACGATTTTTTTTTGAATATTTTCAATGCGTGATATCTGCACATTGTACGTAGGATTCCATATTTGTGATGCATATTCTATGTTGCTTAGCACTAATGTACAGTCAAGGATTTTAAGTGTCTTTGCCATAGTGAACGACGTAGAGCTAGCGCACGCGATGACTTTTTTATGATGCTGTCAACATGGGCGTCGAAAAGTAATTTACTATCATGGAAGACACCTAGATCCTTTACACATAATGAGCGTTGGAGGTCTTGACCCTTAAGCACATAGTTAGTACGTAAAAATTTTACTTTGAGACTAAATGTAATAACTAAACACTTAGAAGGATTAAGGTCCAAGCAGTTGGTTATTAATTGAATTACGTCGTATTAGTGTTACAGCGATGATGTGTTGATCTTGCTGCACTCGGACTACATGGTCGAACTGAGTGACTTCGCTGAGCTGACTCGGCTGGGCTGACTGGGCGTTACCACGCCCTGTGGTCTCTTAATAGGCCACGTTCCTTTGTTCTTCATGACGGGAAATTATTTTTATTTTTAAATGTATTTTTTATTATTATAATTTTACATTTTTACAGTTTTAACATTTCAATTTTCATATTTTTACTCAAACTAAAATTCCACCAAGCCACTTTTCGTCGCTTGTTGGTGGAGATTTATATTTATACTAACCTGTATCTACATTTTATAAAAACAATGAATTTACAGATTTAATTAACAGCCAGAAAGATCAGAATATACGTGTATATGCAAAAAATATTTTTACATATATTTTAAAACAAGGAAATATGAAAAATCAAAATAAAGTGTGTTATGATGTTAATGTACTGTTGGACGTTGCTCTTACGTAGACGGACGTTTTATGTGCAATACTGTTGGTCTTGCATAATATAATTTTTTGTATCGAATAAAAAACGCTGAGTTTCTTCATGCAGTCGTTGCTCTATATTTCAGGTGAAATCATTGCTCGTCAGTGTGTCATCGATCAATGAACCATGACCTCTACACAAATAGATAGGAAAAAAAATCCATTCGTGAAACATAAACCTTGTACCTTTTGGGCTCCGTGTTGTTATAGTTGAGATACTTAGATCACGCACGATCGATCACGGTTCCCGGTTCGATTTTCGATGAGAACACGAAAATTAAATGTGATTTTTTCAAGCCTGGATGTTGTATGCTGTAATTCACTCCTTTACTACAACTACCATGGTAGATAAAAATAAAAAAAATAAAAATGTGTACGATAAAATAATGTGAACTTATTTAAAAAGGAAACCGTATATTTTCCGTATCTAGAAACTATGGATGACTCTCTTCTTATTTTTAAAAGTCCTTTTATTGCTTTGCTTGACTAAAATGTAAATAATATTTTAGTACGGAATTGAGAAGTAGTAACTCCTGGAAATGTAATTCATAGATACTTATTTACATACTTTGTAAAATACTTTGTACTTCATAATTTGTAAATAAAATTTTGAAAATATGTAATTAAAAAAATAACATAAGTTTCGTCCGTTTTTTTCCAAATGAAAAGAATAAGGCAGACAACAAAAAACCATAACAAATTTGTGGCCTACTAATCAATAATGTATTCTCCTTCATTATTTTAGATCAAATAAGTCAATAATTCATAGCATCTTCACCGTACACTGCGTAAATATCGTGAGAATCTTTGGCAGCTTTATTCCCTCAATTGAAGGCGAACAGAAGGAGGTGTCGAAAATGCTCACTTTCGTCTAATTGACATTCGAATTTGAAGGTTTGTAATCAAATGAAAAAGTAAATGTAACGTAAAAACAAACACAATACCATTTAGATGTAATATAAAGAGATGACACTCCATATAAATCCGAGCTAAAAAGTCGTCCTCAAAAGAAAGGGAATGACCAGCGGGGGGAGCAAGTATCGTCACGTCATATCACGTCGACTTTGGCAAGCAAAACACGTAGTACAGTAAAAGACCCAGACTATTTACATCGGTCTACTGTAAGTTCTATTCAGTGTGTCGCTCCCTTCCGCATACGCGTCACCTTTGTTTATCGTTTCACTATTACGCCCGACTAACTGAGGAGGACAGAGACAGGAGATAACTTTTGACAAAAAAATATTGGTTACATATTATTAAAACATTTTTCAACATTAAAATAGATATTTTAAACAAGTATTGACATTGACAGAGATAAAAATATTACTTCCTAGTTAGGTTATTACGTTGCTTTTTCTATCTTTTCCAGATCGATTTGTGCAGTATCTTAGCGTACATTTATGAGCATTTTAGTAATTCCGATAAGACAAAAGTTCAAAAGTAGCCGGAGAATTCTCGCAAGAGACTAAAGTCCATTTTATCAAACATATGCCAATTGGCCGCAGGTTAAGGGACCATTTATCGAGCGCTCATGTTTACTCTAGTCATATATCTCAATGCACAATACCTTGTTTAAAAACACAACATTTTACAGTAAAAACACAAAAATTTCGGTCAAATGTCCACCACAGAGTTCATTAATCCGAGGTCCAATATTCATTAGTTTTCTCATTAGATGAGCAAAGTGGGTAAAAAAAATACTACCCTGGCAACACTTACGAAATGTTCATTTTGTTTTCTTCGATAATCTGACAGATGGAAAAACAATTTTATTTTGAAGTAATGTATTTGCTACTTACACATTCATTTGCTAATTACACATGAAATGTGATCCCATTCTGTTTCTTTAAGATCCTAGCAGTATTTTTACACTTTAAAAGGACACAATACGGCATAGTTGAATTCAAATCAAGAGTTGCGTGCGAACGACGTTTACAAAGAAACTAATGGGTCAATACGAAAAACTACTCATTTGTGAGTAGTTTAGTCGCTTTCTGTTTTATGCTCGTATGCCGTTTCTAGACTATTAATTCTATGTGCGCAACCTTCCTTCCCCAACAATACAGTCCACTGACTAAATTTTCCTTCTCCTTGGACGAGGTGTTCTTCACACCTCGTTCAATCCTCAACAGGTGCTTATTTTTAAATTTGGAAAAAAAACGGTCAAAACTAATGCCAACACCAGTGGTTAGCGCGTTCGCTTACCTTGTTTTAAAGGTGGTTTAGCACGGAAAATTTTCATTTACTAATGCAGTTCCCTATGCACCATCGCATATGAATAAGAATATGATGATGAAATATCAAAATAACAATGTTATATGTATATTGCAAATTACGTTTTCTATAAACTACATAATATTACGTGGGTACACTTGCATAATGTATTTTTATTATTCGGGTCACAAGTTAATGTTTCCACGGCGTGTTACATTAGATTAGTGATTAGTCCTTTAAGTATGCTACATATTATTATGGCAAAGGTAAGTTTGAAGGCTTTGTTAGATTTTATTAATTTCCCGCCAATTCTCTGTATTGTTGACGGCTCGCCGCCATATTGCAAAGGTAGCCAAGCCAAGTTAATAAAGTAATAAAGTTGCCACACGTGAAACCGGGAAAAAATACCAAACGAATGTCGCATTAATAAAAATCAGTGCTAACTTAACAAAAGTGTTCGGGTATTTGTATCTTCCTACTTATTTTTTAAAGAAAACCGAAGACCTCTTTTGATGATTTTCTTCGTCAAAATGTCGATGTTGTCTAGCTGCGGGTATGTCAATGACTTATGGAGTGAGAGGCTTGTAAAACAAATGCTCATTTTTGAAAAAAAAAACATTCGATTTCTGATTCATATAAAATATCAATCTTACGTGCAAACACGTTCTTCTTATTTCATATTACAAATACAAAATAAAATATTAAATAAGTTATAAATTTAAAAATATTTTATTTCGCTTCCCATCCTTAAAAGACAAAAACACATGATTTATTAGTTCCATATGTGTAGCATAATACTGATAAAATAAAATATAAGGATAGAATTGATTAGTTAAGTAAACCAGTAAGTAGAAAATATTAAGCATTAGTGGTTAAAAACAAAGTTGTTTTATTTATTTTAGAAGTATTATTTGTTTACAATTAGTAAGCCAATATATAATCATCATCGTCGTTCCTTTTCCGCACCTAATGGTGCATAGGGCACTGCATTGGTATACCACTCGCAGCGTATCTTGATAATGTTTGTTACATGAAGGTAAAATGATCAGTCTTAGGCTTTAGGTACCAGTCTAAGGACTTTAAAATATTATATTGGAAAACACCCTTTTAAAATAAATATTTCACATCAACTATGTCGGGAATCGAATCTGAGACCTCTTGTATAGAAGGCAAACGCGCTGACCATTACGCCACGAGGCCAATATATACCACTACTACTACTACTACTACTACCATCACGCCATTTCCCCGTAGGGGTAGGCAGAGAGAATGGACCGCCACACACGTCTATCCTGGCATACAATCCTAGCCTCTTCCTCATTCATACATCTTGTCATACATGCCCTTCGGTTCTGTCTGCTTTTGACATGACCAGACTTAAGATTTTGGTTTATCTGATCATGCCACGTCTTCCTTGGTCGTCCTCGTCTAACGTTGCACGTTCATTTTTGCCATATTTACTTGTTTTACCATTCTCTCGTCGTCCATTCGTTCTACGTGACCAAACCATCTCAGAGACCCTTTCTTACCACATGTCTATTAAAATGTTTTCTGTATTGAGTCGTGACGACAATATTAGAAAATTTTATTTTAATTTAATTTTTTTGTTTGTAAGTTGTTTATAACCTCTAAATACGTAAAAGCCCTTCGGGAGTTAAATAAATAAACCATTTTGTTTAATGGCGGTTTGTACGTTTTAATTTAACCCAAATCCATTTGACTGCTTTAAACTAGATACTGGTAAAGGCTTAACCGTATTTAGTTTTAAATGCCGCATATAAAATAATTAATTATGGGTGGGTTGGTTTATATTTTATTATATATTTGACATGGTGCTAAGATCTTGTAGTAAAACTGTACCGTCAACGTAGGCCAGGTATGGTCCATTTGCAAAGCAGTCAGGGTAGAATACAAATGATGAATTAGGCAGAAATGCTGACAATTTTGAATTAATGACAGAGAATTTAAACTCCGCATAACACAACAAGTAACTAGGTATGCGAATTTAAATTTAAACAGGTAACTATACAAGGACGATTTTACGTAAGAGTTTTGTTATCATAATTATCACGCTTCCTTAATGGTGCATGGATCTCTGCATTGGTACTCCAAACGCAGAGTAACAGCGATTGTTTCTGTTTATTATGTAAAAACAGTGAAAGCATCCCCTTTATATACTCGAAAACCGTTTGAGGGACCAAGGGTCTTCCTATCGGTTTCACTAATACTAAAAAATCAGTTTCGCAAGGCTAGATTGTTATTTTCAGTTTCAGTGCTGCAGAGCAGCGTTTATTTTATAATTAAAAAAATACATACAAGAATTTGTTACCCACTAAGTTTAAAGACTTTTCGGTGAGACACATTTTTTATGACAGGTTTATATTACATTCATTTTATTTATATTTTACAAATTTATTTATAAACAGGCACTATAAAGTATCGAGAAGATATTTCTTCAGTTCTTTTTTTTTTCATTTGAAGATCTTTCATGTTAATGATGGTTTGTGGGAGATCATTGAACAATCTTGGAACAACGCAATTTACTGTTCGCTCTCCGAAGTAATTTGTAATTCGGGGAACAAACAGGGAGCCCTTAGTTTTTAATCTAATGTTGTGAGTGTGGGAAACTTTTTTTTTATATTCCGGATCAACAAAGTGATCTACGATCAATTTGCAGTCACAAAGTTGTTTTACCGGCAGGACATTACAGAATTTAAAAATAATTAACACATTTTAAATTTAATTTAATACTATTGCTTTTACTGTAACTAAAAATAATAATGAGCGGACACTCGGGTGGAAAGAGGTTAGTGGGATGACCCGGGCTGAGATGGATGATGAAGTGAGGAATAATGCAGCGCAGTTTCTCCGGGTGGCAAATTGGAAGACGGCGGCTGAGGACAGACATAGTTGGAGACGAAAATTGCAGGAGGCCAAAGCTCAACATGAGCTGAGGCGCCATCGGAGAGAGAGAGAGAGATTTCAAAATTATTGACTAATTATTTAATCTGGTCGAAGAGAAAGGCCAATTTCTGCTATACGTAAAGGCACAATGATCAGTTTGATACATCCAGGAACCATTAATGATTGCCATTAAAACACTCCCAATCAAACAAACCAACACGCAGTTTCCCCGTAGGGATAGACCGAGAGGAAAAAACGCCACACCATTCCTTATTTGCATACAGGCCTCTCTTCCTCTACTTAATACAACTGATCATGCGTGCATGCCAAGAATTCAGACTTTTGGTGTGTCCATATCCAAGTATGTGATGAATTCTGTTATGCCATATATTTTTTAGAATTTCTGACCATGGAAACATGGACATTTGCTTCGTACGTTTTTGGCCGTTCGGGTTGTATCGGTGTCTAGTGCGTCCATTTGCTCTACAAAATATTCGTGGCTTCCCATTTTTCATTTATTTAGTCGATAATGTTTGTCTCAGGTTTGCATCCTGCATCAATTTCGCCATTTATATATTTGTTTATGAAAACAATATTTATTAATTCATGAGTTCAGTCATTCTTGAATTTATTTATTTATATATTCAAATATTTATTTACTTATCTTTTTATCTATTTATTTACATATTTATCTAGTTATTTTTATAATTATCTGTTTTTTTATTTGTTTAACTTTGTAATTGTTATTTTGTTTTTAGAATTTTTATATTATTTGACAATATTTGTCTCAGTTTTGCATCCTGTATAAATTTCTACATTCCTATATTCCCATAAAACCTTACAAATAAAAATACCCTTTTACCTGTTAAGCCTGATCCACTGTCTGATCCGTGAGCAACCCACCCCCATCATCCATTTCTTGATGGCAATTTTATAGTAGGGGTACTTACTAATAATTATTGTACTTATGGACAATGGAAGTAGGTTGTACACTTTAATAGAGGATTAGACCAATTCTCTTTGACCGAAAGTCGTGTTAATTTTTAGTTGTTTTTGCAGCATCGGGGTGAAGTGTCTAACAACTCTAGTATTTGTGCTTTGTGTGCCGTAGGAGGAAATGTATGATTTATAAAAGTTTTAGAACATTTCGACAGCATTCAGCATTCTCTCACTCTTATTTTTAAATTCCATACTTCACTAATACTTCTCCGACATTTAATTAAACCACGAGCAAACGTTCTTAAAACCGTTTTAATTCATATTTTTGAAGATCTGTATATAAAAACACGCTTTACATTTACATTAATTTATCTACCTGAAAATGAGTGGAATTTTTCTTGTAAAAACTTTTCGCGAATAAGTCTTTTATGGAATCTTTAGTAAATATTTTTTTGCGATTCCGTTTCAACCCTAGTCTATTCACAGGTGCTTATTCATATTTTAATAAGAAGTTTGAATTGAATTGAATTATTTTTTGAGAACTTTTTACGTTTTTATACTAACAGAACACAAAATGAGAAAGAAAAAAGATTTTTATTACAGATAAATAATATTACTTAACTCAAAACCGCTCCGCAGCATATTACGGTGTCCACGAAATCTCTCCAGGCCTCAGTCTGCGGCCAGCTCCCGTTTGTCCTCAAAAGTCAGGTCTGCATGCAGTAGTTCAGACGTGAACTGCGGACGAACTGCCAGCAGTAGAACCCCAGGATGCCTTGTGAAGTACGCAAGCGTGGTTAAGACTTTCGGTAGGCATCATCACCATCTGTGCACCTCATATTTTATTGTAAATCATAATTTTGTCAATTTTTCTGCAAAACTACATTTGGCATGTTTACCTTACCATGCTTGAGGTTGGTCAGGGTGTGGTGTATTTTCATAACCTTTTTCCATTCTCCCTCTTTCCAACCTGCTGATAATCCTCTTCTGCTGACCATCTTCCCCTATGGGAAGCCGTAAATATAAATTCTAAGAAAACGCGAGTCCTTGTGAAAAGAAACCACAAAACCTCCAAGACTAATCCGGGTAAGTGAGTTGGAGCTTTCAATGTTTTGGGCTTTAGTGAGATATCACGATTCACATCTATAGAGGAAAATAAGTGCCATGCAAATAATATTAGTAAATAAGTATTTTTATGCATTTTCAATTTCATGAATAATTTCTAGATAACGCCATGAGCAAGTTGTGTTCCGTAATAATTATTGTCATTAATCAACGGAAAAAAAAACAAAAATTAACGTGAAAAGCTTTTTTAAATATTGTACCTATCCATCGAAAAGAAGATGAATTTGTATGAATTTAATGTATTTGAAGGGATAAATTTAATCAAACTTTTAATATTTTCTTATATTTATTTTATTATTATAAATACGCAAAAACGCCATTTTTCATTCAAGGCATTGAAGTGTAAAAATAATTTTCGTTATCTCGTAATGTGGAAAATGTAAAAAGCATTCTAATCTTACAGCTTCGCTTCGTAATCTAATGTAATTATTTCCGCATTTTATATTAAACTCGCGAAATCGATAGAAACGATACGTTGAATATATTGTACAACGTAACTGCCGACATTGTTCTCAGTTTCAAAGTCACTCTTACTCGAGATTTCACCTCGGTGCGACGTTCCTGGCGAAAACTTAGCACCTAGTACAAAGCGAAGTTGGGCCATTATTGTATTGTGTCGAACCGAGAGCCAAGATGCTTCTGGGTGTTTTCTTCATTGAATAAACATGAATTAACTCGAGAAAAGGCCATCATGCATTAGACTGAACCTTATTGAGTTTTTATTTTTCATTCAAAAATAGTTATGTTTATTATTACTCGTACGTACCTACTACCAACTAAAATATTTTAAAATAATTTAACCTGAATCCACTCAGCCATTTAAAAAAAATGTTTTTCATTTTCACCCTTGAATAATGTTTGTACATTGATTTTAAATTCGATATTCTATTCGATTTTAAAGTGTACTGGTTGGTGCATTCGCCTGCCATGCATGAGGCACCGGGTTCGACCCTGGTAGGCGAAACGTGCAACATTTGTGTTAAAGGTGATAAAATATAGGTCTACACTGGAACATTTCACTGCCCCTGCGGTGCTATTCTGAACCGCTCTCGCGGCCTTTACAAAAGTGAGATCATTTTTTTTCTACGGCCGCGAGAGCGTTTGGAACATCATCCCTGGACTGGCACTTGAAGCGGATGATTTTTTAAATATCTTTTTTTTAAATGGGAGTTGCCTTATTATTTCGTCATCGTCATTCCCTTTCCGCACCTAATGGTGCATTGGTACCCAATTGCAGCGTATTTTTATTATTTTTGTTACATGAAGGTAAGGTGATCAGTCTTACGCTTCAGGTACCAGTCCAGGGACTATGAAATATTCTAGTGTAAAAACACCCTTTTAAATAATATTTCATATCAAGCATATCGGGAATCAAACCCGAGACCTCTTGCATGGTAGGCAAATGCACTGACCATTACACCACGAGGCCGATTTTATTATTTACCTTGCTCATAATATACAAGGTTTGTATTTCGAAAGTGGATTTTTCTGCAATTAAATTTCTTTAAATTTATCTAAACTATTGGGATCAGGAGGGATATACTAATGTGGGCCAATCAGAAACTTCTCAGCATTTGCTTATGTGGAGAAGAAACCACATAAAACTTTTCAGGAGAAGCCGACCTGTTAGCAGTAGTCAACAGGCCTTCCGTTCCACTAGAGGAGTGTTTGGCATTTCGTTCCCTACTTTGGTTTATTTTACCAATTGCCTGCACAATATTGACCATGTATGATACTACCTCTCGTGTGAGTTCTTTATTACCTATCACCGATGAGATGACGCATAGATCTTCACCCAAGTTTCTGCATCGCGCCTCCAGCTGTTGTCTTTGAAAGCTGAAAAGGGGGCAATGCATCAACAGGTGAGGGACGTCTTGAGAAGTTTCATCGTCGCATGGGCAGCTGTCGATCTCGGAGAGCTTGAAGCGATGCTTGAAGCGATGCTTGAAGGCGATGCTCATAAACCCACCATGACCCGTAAGCATCTGGGTGAGCTCGTAGCCAGCATTCTGCATTTTCTTGAAATCATAGGCATGGAAAATGGTAGGGAAAAACTGCTTCCGGTAGGTTCATTTAAATAACAATTGTTTCAGAGTTGAACGGTTCTGCTTTTTATTTTTCTTTTGGCAAAGCTGAGCGGAAAATCGGCAAAATCGGGGGCTGTCTTCTTGAGCGTAGCTTCACGAGCCTTTTCGTCGGCCTTTTCGTTGCCAAGGATTCCGCAGTGTCCCCGTATCCAGCCGATGTACACGTCCTGATGTCTGCATCGTAGCTTCTGGATATCTGTTCTAATGTCCATTACAATATGGTTGACCGCATTCCGGTCAGTTATTGCATGGACGCCAGATTTGTAATCTGTCAGGATCGTTATTTTCTTTCATCTGTTTGGTGGCTTCTTCAAAACATAGACCAGGGCTTCTCTGATCGCAAAGAATTCCACCTGAAACACGGAGCAGAAATCGCTGAGTTTCAACATTCTCGACGGTAGCTCTCTGACGCCATCGTAAGGTACAAAAGCTGCACCAACTTTGCCGTCCAAGAGACTGCCATCTGTATAGATCCTCAACTCTTCCTGCGCTGTCTCGGGCAGAACCTGATCATCATAGCCGTGATCTATCGGGTAGCGCTCCGCCGGATGAGAAAGTCAGAAATAGTCTCCCACTCACTGGTAAAATCTGTCCTGCGGCAAGTCTTGCAAGGTGAGGCTCTTCTTCACCTCATATGCTTCTGCAAGGTCTGTATGCAAAGATAGAGATATAACGTTCTATCCTCTCTGCCTACCCCTACGGGGAAACGACGTGATGGTTTGTTTGTTGTTGTTTGTTTGTGAGTTAGCTTTAAGTCATATGTTGAATAATGTGTTGACGTGCGTCCCTTTGAAAGCAACGCATTTAAGAAACACCGTAGAAATCGGAGATTGGTTGTATTTTTTTATTCAATGCTTCCTTTTCGTAGCGCCATTCTCCGCTCTGGCTGCCTCGTCTGCCTTGTCTGCAAGTTGTCACTCAGAAAGTTAGTTGGTGACTCCGCGACGGATTATCCGCCGTGCGCGGGAATTGTGCGATGTGTGTGAAATCGAGATTTTAATTGTTTCCAAAACGTCGTGCGCTCCGATGGGGTTAACTGAAATGCCACCGGCAACAGCACTATTTCACAGCACAACACTAATCTCAGTGAGATGCGTTATGCAATAGACGATCAAGCCTCAGATTAAAAGAAAAGAAAAAGTTGTATTAATAAAAGGTAGGTATACCTCATACCAAATTTTTAACTGTACCGTTTTATTGATTTCCAATCATAATTTTTGCAATATTTCATATTGTATTATTTCGTTTAACACTCTGAGGAAGTTCAGTGTTTTTTTAATTGTTTTTATTATTTGTTAATAGACAGACTATTAAACTAAGCCAATTTTTAAAAAAAGGAATTCATTTATTGTATTATCAGCGCTATAATTTTTTTAAGTTTCGTATTTCAGAAATCCGCGTGTGACGTCAGAGGTTCTTCTGTCAGTTCTCCGGATTGGTTCGTTTACGGTAAGCAAACCGGATATCCTTCAGAGTTCTCATATCATTGGTTGGTTCATATGAACCAGTGACGTCGTTCAAAGTAGTGCGTTTTTATTTTATAAAAATAAAAAATTCGTACATTTTCAGGAAACTTTGCCGTACAATTAAATGCTCTAATTTTTACCGCGCGCAGGAAAAAAAATTATATCTAATTTCCCGTAGGGAAGAAGTTCCTCATTAAAATTAGACTCGTAAGAAATAAAGATCAACGACCGATGAAGTAAGTCATCATTTTATATTGAATACAATAATTATATTGGCGGCCTCCGTGGTGTAGTGGTCAAGACGCTTGACTCACGCACGGAAGGTTCCGGGTTCGATTCCCGGTGAGAACACAAAAATTCTAAAATGTTATTTTTCGTAAGCCTGGGTGTTCTGTGATTTAATTCACCACTGTAATTCTTGGCCTGTTGTGGTGCAAAAATAAAATATATATATATTTATATATTCTGCAAGACTAACAGTATTGTACAGAAAACGTCCATCCAGATAGACCATCTAGATAAGAGCAACGTTCTGCAGTACATTCTCCCCATGGAGACATGAATAACAAAATAACGTGGCCTACAAAGAGAGCCCAGGGCGGGTAACGCCCAGTCAGCCTAAGCAGTGAGCCTAACAAGTCAGCTCAAGCATGTCAACCCAGTCGTGCAGCGAATCACTTCCAGAATGTAGTCCCAGAGCAGTGAGTTCAACACAGGCGGCCTCCGTGGTGTAGAGGTCAAGACGCTTGACTCACGCACGGAAGGTTCCGGGTTCGATTCCCGGTGAGAACACAAAAATTAAAATGTGATTTTTCTCAAGCCTGGATGCTCTGTGATGTAATTCACCACTGTAATTAGGCCTCCTGGCCTGTTGTGGTGCAAAAAAAAAAAAAAAAAAAAAAAAAAAAAAAAAAAAAAAAAAAAAAAAAACACCTCATCGCAGTTACTCTTGCGCCCCACAACAAAGTCTCATACAATATTTTTATTCCTCATGTATTAAATACACCTCGCAACTCCAACATTGTCTCTTCAGTCCACCTCTAACTGGGGCAGGATCTTTTATCAAAGGTGCAATATGTTCTTATCACAATACATATTTGTAAATACAAATTTACGTAATTAGTCAATAAAAATTTATAAATAAAATGTTTAATAGCTGATTTTCATATTTATTTAGCATATGTACATTATCAAATTTAATACAAACAATACAACTTTACAACTGACTTAGAAAATACAAATAATATTTATCGTATCTATTATAATATTTACAATACTTTTCATTACGAATACTATACTTTATTATTATAAACATTTAATTTATTATAAATTATACATCACGCATTTTTCTCTTTATCATAATTAGACCAAAATTGTAATATGGCGTGTGAATAACCTCACGGTATAGCGGGAAACGTAAATTTTAGTGAATGGTGATATAATAATTTTTGAAACTGTTCAGAATCTTTTATACAAAAAATACACATACATATTACACTTATTGCTAAGAGAGAAACCTCTTAGGGCTCGATGATTCTTTGAAATTTATTTTGCTGTTAATATGCTGATTTTTTTTATTGTATAAATAACTTATTGAGTAAGATAATTGCATTTTTTTAGTACAAATAAAACATATTTCGAGTCTTTTAAAAAAAATATGTGATAAAATAAATTAACCCTTGGAAAATCAATTGCATAGATTTTACAATAAATATAATGATATAACTTATATTCAGCGCCTTTTTTATCATTACATAATATGGGAAATATAATGTCAAATAATTATTGTTGTAACTAATCAAAATAATACAATTCCAATTTGTGGCATATGACGAAAAAATGTAAGTTCATAGAGTCGTTAATGGCTCAGTGGGTACAGTGAATCAAGTACCCGGCACGTAAAAGTATAGACTCTACAATTCAATATATGCACAGGAAGAAGGTCTCATGGAGCAAACACATCACCACTAGCCGGCTGATAGCTGTGACAGTGCGTACATGTTTACATATATAAAGGTAAATTTTCTTGGTTTCTTGTTGATTTGCAACTAACATTTTCATATGGCATTGACTTTATTTTAACTATGTGTATTCTGGTTACATATAACAGTATCACTATCATGAGTTTATTGTTCAACAATGTTTTGAGTATGTCTAAATGTTTGCATACAGGCTGGATTTCCTCCCTAGGGAGTAATTTAAGATCTAAATTTGGTGCAACACAGAGGGAAAACATTTTTGAGAAGGGAAAATGGAAGTCAAGGCATTTGCAGGACTTATGACCTGTCATTGGCTGGTTTAAGTGACCACTTTACACCAGGCTTCCATACTCCCTTCTCAAAAATGTTTTCCCTCTCTGTTGCAACAAGTTTAGATCTTTATGTCTAAATTTGTTTATAACTCATTATAACTTATTTATAACACCCTAGGGAGGAAATCCAGCCTGTCTGCACACATTTGGACATACTCAAAACATTTTTAAAGTAACTAACTGGTATAAGAAGAGGTACAATATCATATAATTGTTTTTAGACATCGTCTAGTAGGTTAATTGGTTCAGCCGGATGAATCTCACCCACATGATAAAGGTTTCAGCTCTTTTACTTCACAAAAGTCAACAGATGGAAGAGTTGAGGAAATGTGGATGTTTAAACATGGGCAGAATGGTGAATGTTACAGTTTGTAAAATGGCCACTTAAACCAGCCAATGACAGATCGTAAGTCCTGTAAATGCCTAGACTTCCATATTCCCTTCTCAAAAATGTTTTCCATCTCTGTTGCAACAATTGTAGTCATTTGTGTTTGTTTGACTAGAAAATCTAAATGGCCAGAGTACAGTGAATCGAATACCGTAGTACACAGTGAATCATGATCTACTGTGTACCTAAGCAATTAGAAGTATTCCTGATGCTACCCACGTATTCACAAAAGTCTAAATCCAAAAATATTTATTTACCTTCTACAAGAATGAGCCACTGTTGATTTTTTTGTACACTGCACCCGACCCAGTAGATCATTTACCATTGTTTAATAATACTCGTTATACGACAAAAAATGACAAAATACAAGGTTTATATTGTTAGCTAATCTAAAAAAATACAATGCAGTCACATTACATAACAAAATAACAGCCCTCCAAAATAAGAGTGACCAACTGTCGGCACCCTGACTCTAGTTCATTTTTTGTTTTATATTATGTCTTTTGGTTACAACAATAATAAGATTACATTTATTTGCTAGTTTTTCAGAACCAATAATATCTTCAAATTGAACAGTTTCAATAAAAATTATGGATTTTTACCCATTTTAATTGCATAGTCGTCCCAATTATTTACAACAGATCCATTAATTTTTATTTCTCTTTTTCATTTTAATATTCCCTATATTATGTAGTACAATTTTTAACACCAAAACAATGTCAATTTAAGTTCTGTAAATCAACAACAGCTTGCTTTACATTGATTAAAAATAAAAAAAGATAAACATATTGTATCAATTTCAAAACAAAATGAATTATGAATTGAAATATAAACATATTGAATTGTTTTGATTTACAGTAAAAATATTCAGATTGCTACAACCCAGGAGTCTTGAATTTATACATTCTGAATAGGAATTCAATGAAAATCATAAATGTCATGGACCATTCTTAAAATAATTGTAATGTAATGATTTAATCCTCTCTGTTGAGATATCTCAATTTTAAATACTGTTTGGTTTATTACTTTTTACAAGATAAAACTATGCATTTAATGTAATTCTTATTTCTAGCCCAAATAAGCTTTGGTGAATTATTTAAAATAAAGTTCAGAAATAATTTAGAAAATCGTGACTAGTAAATTATTTTTTAAACTACTGATTATGGTTTCATAAAATATGTTTAAATTAATTGTGATTATAAACTAAAAATATTTACATCTTACTAATTACTAAAAGGTCTAGTATTTTTATTGATTTATTATGCGTTCATACGTAATCTCATTTGATTTTGTATAGGAATTCTACAATAAATTACTAAGAAAATATGTGAGTCACAATTGAAATACTGACTAAACATAATAAAATAATAACTTCATGGTTTAAAAAAATTCAACTACGTACAAAAATATTTACAAAAGTTCATGTATTTTTATGGCAAATTTGACTATTTTATTTATGAAAGTTTTTACATGTAAATATCGGAATCTTTTGAATAAAGAATAATGTTCTATTAACATGCAAGTTGTGAAATATATATTTTTTTAACACAGAAGTATAAATGTGTTATTCAAAAAATTTTGAGTGGTCCGAAAATATTATCAAATTTCACAGATTTCACAAACTTTACCAAATAAAAAAATATTTTAAAACTTGGAACATAAAAATGACTTTATGAGAGGTAGAATTTTTTTATTAACTGGTACATACATGTATCAAACAATTTTATTTTTGAATCTTAATATGTATTTATAAAATGTAAATTAACTATAAAATGCACTAAATCTTTGGTGATATTAAACTTAGTACGATTGCATGAATATTAACCACTTAAAAACACATAAGTTCATTCAATTTTCACTCCGTTATATTAACACATCAATGATTTTTTTAAATCACATAAATTATGAATATACATACACCACTATTTTTTTAATTACTAATTTTGTCTTTATATATCGATAATATTTGGTTCTCAAATGGCACTTAAAAAATTGTTTGTTATTTTTGGCACTTTGAAGAAATGACAGTCTGTGATGATTGATTAACTAAGAAATGGTAAATCACAATCACTTTCATCTTGTGATCCGTCGTAGCTCGATGGAGGTGTATCAAGCTGCGGCAGTCCAAGGTCCAGGTATTCCTGATTGGCTGTGATGGTCAGAATTCGGTCCAGATCTTGGACCAGCTCCGTGAAAGAGGGTCTGTCTGAAGGCTGAAAAGACCAACAGTCTCTCATCAGCATGTACCTGGAAAATAAGTATTCAAATTAATAAAGTGCCAAAGAAAATAAAAGAAAGGAAGGACATAAAATTTTATTTAATTAAGGTTTTTAAAAACTTTCTTGGTTGAAAAGGGAAAACATTTTGGCTATTTTTAAATATTTGTAGGTGCTGGATTTAACGCTCCTAAGATGTACAAAGATAGAGAGGTCATTTGCCCTATAAATAGTTATATCTCCATGGTAATTTTTCCATGTCTATTGAGATATTATAATTAATAATTTAAATAGCGCCATTATTAATACTTTATATAATTGGTACACATATTATCAATATTTTTATGTATTTCATTGCTTTCTATATATATATATATTTATGTATTGTACTATATTATTTATGTTTAAGTAACATGTATTCTTGGCACATATATATACTTTATATTTGTATAAAAACGATTTTTGGTTTCTTTTTTTTTTACTAATAGTTTTAGTTTGTTTTTTTTATGTTATTAAACAATATATATTAGTATAGGATTACTTGTGCTCTCAAAGATAAAAAATCTCCATCTTAGAACAGGCTGAGCCATGTTAGATGGAGACTATCATAAACAGAGAACACTCTGTTTTCATTTTATATTAATTAGTTTTATATAGATTCCCTGTTATTAAATATGTATACTAATTTTAAGCAATAAAATAAAAAAATTGTGTAAATCATTTCAAGGGCGCTGTCCTATACATTGTAAAATAGGTTCATAGAAATCTAGATGGATTCTATTCAGATCTTTAAATATTTAAAGGTAATTTATATGCATGAAAAGCTTTTCAATTGTATTCAAATTTCTTTCCTTGCACAATCAATCTTCAGTAAAGCATATAGCAATACTATTGAAGTTTTTAGCATGTTATTGGGTTGAAAGTAAAGGACGTTAAGCTACATCATTAGTATTCATATAAAGATCCGAATATTGTTTATGGACATTACATAAAATAATTAACCATTTATATTCAATAATGTGTTCGTAAAAGCTATCGATAGACACTGACAAATGATGTTAACATCAGAATGTGTTTACGTCATTGTGCTATAAGTCAAAGCAAAATCTTTCCTTTGTCTGAGTGAATGAAGAATATAGTTCTGTGTGTGAAATATAACCAGAATCCTGGACATGTGTTTTCCGCTCAATGACTATTTATTCTCGATCCCGAAAAACTTAATCGAGTGAGGATTAATTAGCCTCGTCTTCCACTGGTTCGGCTCTCGACAAGCTCGATGTCAAGGTCGACAAGGTCAATGTCAAATATATATTTGGAACCAATTGACCAATCGACAGTGCCGGTAAGTTTAGACATAAATTATCTCAAATCACACTTTTCCACATGTCTACGTAATATGATACAAGACTTGATATATTTCTCTTTTTTTTTAAAATTATGAAGCTGTGTTTTTTGTAATCTTCAAATGAACAATTGTCCACACCGAATTTGGAAAGTAAAATTTGTATAACTATGCAGGATTTAAATACAAAAATATTTATCCTTGCCACGCGAAGAATAAATGTGTGCCAATACAGCAATAAATATGTGTAAGAGAGAGCACGAAGATAGAACTCTTGACAAGGATGAAAGAAATGCTGTTCTGTGGCCGGTGTTTGTGAGAAAAATGATTCAGTTGGATATTGCATGCACGCATTTAAGATGACCGGCGTATTTATGATTTATAAATTATTTTACTATAATAGGTCTAAATTATATGGTAATTTTTATAAATTATGGAAAAAGAATTATTTAACAGCATGTCTTCAAGTTTTCTTTTTTAAATATTTGTACATGAGAATATTCCGTCTTTTGCTTGTGGTAACACAATGTCACATCACCGCATGCAAAATAATTATTTACCACAGTATTTTAAGAGTCATATCAGATTAGTATGAAGTTACAAATCATTAGTTAGAATAATAACTTTGTAAGTTTTAATGTAAGTACAATATACAAGGGGCGTAGTCAATGCAATGAAGCGTTTTCGCGGGAACTCAAAACTATAAGATGAAAAATATTTTTTTACTCAAAAGTATTTCATAGACCCTTATTAGTTCATAAAAAAAGGGGTATTTCCCTATTCTTTAGACTGCACTTGATGACATAAGGAACTGGGAAACGCTGCCTGGAAAATAGATGCTAACAAGATAAGACGGCACTTTATAAATATATTATATACATCTTAAAAATCTTACACTTCTAAAGAACAACACGGTGGTTTCTCCATCCTGTGTCCAGCGCTAAGGTGCTGGTACATATACTGTCCTGGAATCGTGGGGTACGGGGTTCCTCCTAGTGTCATTATTTCCCACAGTAAGACACCAAATGACCACCTATTTACAAAAAAAAAAATAGATTTAATAAAAATGTGATATGAGAATCATTCAAAGGCAAGTTCTTTTAAAAACTGAACAGGTAAGACATACAAATTTGAAATATCAGTAATATTGTTAAGATACATATACACGGTGCTTCAAGGCCAGACCGCAAAACATTAGAGGAACATTTCGCATGGTAGATTTTTTAAAAAATCCTGATAAATGTTTTCCAAAACTATTTTTATTATAATTTAAAAATATATTAGGTATTTAATTTCTTGGACTAGACTAGAAAAAAAAATATCAGGATTTTAAAAATGTTTACCCTAAGGAATGTTCCTCTGGAATTTTGCAGTCTGGCCCTGAAACACTGGGTATATATGTATACCTATTATGTTTGGGTAAGGTAGGGTATGTTTGTATGTTTGTAAAAACTGATTTTAGAGACTGATTTTATGTCAAAAACGATTCCATTATATCTAGGGCTTAAACCAGAATCACATAAAAGTTATAAAATAAAATGAAGTTAAAACACTTCTTTTTTTCCTCAACAGGTTTTACAATATACTGTTAAGAGAGAGATTATTTTTATCAAAGTATGCACTGAATGTATAAATGCTGAAGTAATGGATATCTAAATTTGTCGATGTTATAAAATGTTCATGTATTTTGAAAAAATTTTTGAAAACTTACACGTCAGTTTGGGTTGTGAAGACTTTGTGGTATAAGGATTCTGGAGCCATCCACCGTACTGGCAACCTTCCTTCAGTCTTTTTCCTGTAGTAATCGTTGGACTGGACGTCCTTAGCCAGGCCAAAGTCAGCAATCTTCAGCACATAGTCGTCTGATACTAACACATTACGAGCAGCCAAGTCGCGATGAATGCACTGGAAAATAAATTATTTTATAATAATTTAGTATCTGAACAATACTTTTCTAGTATGAACAAAAAATATGTACTAAGATAATTTTGAATAGAATTGTGTTGTGTATCTTGACGAAGTTCATAAAAAAATCATAGATGGCAGTATGCATTTTGTTCCAGCAAGAAGGCTGAACGCTGGTTTATCATACCCTCAATTTTAAATCAGAAAATATAATATGTCACTTCAGCTTAGTTAGAGTGTAAGTTTACATTTACAATGTGTAACATTTACCATTTTGCTGTGTATGAACATTCATATTTCTTCAATTTTTCAACAGCAACTAACAAATAACTCCATTTTCCCGTAAGGGTAGGCAAAGACTATAGAATGCCACATTACTCTGTCATTGCATACAGACCTAGCTTCCTCTACATTCATACATCTTCTCATGCAGGCACGCTGATTATTCCGACTCTTGACATGTCCATCTTCAAGTATTTGTTGGATTTGATCGTGCCATGTCTTTCTCGATCTTCTTAGTTTTCTACATCCTTCAAAATTAGCATCGTAAATTAATTTAGCCGTTCTTTCACTGTTCATTTGCTCTACATGTACGAACCAACGCAGCATTCCTATCTTGATTTTGTCGAGGACGCTCGTCTCAGCCTCTCATATCGAGCATAGTTTTACCTTGCATTCGTCTGAGAGATCGCATTTTGACAAAATTAAGCCCACTTTCATCCCTGTTTTTCAGTCCATACTTCGCTCCCATACATCAGGGTCCAGCACAAAGACTCCATTGTGACCTGCTAATTTAAACAAAATACATCTTTAAATTTACTTACTCGTCTAGAAGCCAAGTACTCCATACCCCTAGCAACTTGGTAGGAAAATGATACAAGATCTTTCTGTGTGAGGGCTTTCCTTTCTTTATATTGGTTGTCTTCCATGCCCATTGCTGGTTCATAACTAAAACAAAATTAACATTGAAAGAAACAACTACACATTAAAAAATTATAATAAACTTATAAATACAGAACAGAACTACAATCGAACTTGGTTATAACGATCATGGAAATAGCGAGATCTCGGATGTAGCGAGGAAACATTCACCGGCACTTTAGTTTATGGTTTTCTCCATACATTCACTTTTATAACAACCTACTTCTCGGACATACCGAACAAAAATATTGTTAACAATTGAGCGAAACCTCTTCAATCCTCAAAAAACATATTTTTTATAATAAGAACATGGGTAATCAAATCTAAACGGGCGGTTAACTTAGGACCGATGCCGCTGGGCATCGGGATCGGATAACGTTTATGTCACTAAGTGTCTAATCTAAGTACCTAATTGGTGTTTTCGCCGACAACATTGAAAAAATATCACACACATGGTTGACATTGCTTGTGAACCCAGTATTAGCGGCTGGGCACCACATTGCAATTTACAACTTATTTTATTTATTTATAAACGCCCGAGGGCTCTTACAATATTTGGTTAGGAAGTACATAAGTTTTATAGTAATTGACTTAAAATACAATCACAATGATTTCACTAATAAAAAAATAAAAAGAAAAGGAAATAAGTAAAGATTATGTAAAGTAAAGATAAAAGGTTTACAAATGACATCTTTATATCGAGGTTTTTAGAAGGATTTTTAGTGTTTTTAAATGTTCTATGGTCAATGCATAATAAACATTACGAATTATGAGTGGGTTATGTCAAATCAGTTAAAAACTAACCCTTGAATTATAAAAATGTCTTCTGACAAAAAGAAGTGTCTCTCAATTCTTGAAAAAGTGGCAAAAATCTTGAGGTGCGTAAAAATTTTTCTTATCCACAGTGTAAATATTGTAGAAAAATAATAATGTTTATTTATCTTCATTTTAAATAAAACTAATGGCTCTTAGTTTACATAATGAATTCATTGCAGTAAAACTTTTTCACAAAAAAAACAGGCTACATGGTATTGCAGTATCACTGACGATATGTATTTATAAAATTGTATTTGGAATATAAATAAATAAACAAATAAATAACTACTTCACTAAAAACAGAAATTATGTTTTTGAGCGGGAATTAAACCTCAGGCCTCTAATCTAGAACCAGCAACTCAACCGTACTACCACAATTTATTTCCAGAATAAATAAATTTACAAATGAATATGAATATTTTAAATTTATTTCCATGCTATGCTTAAAAATAAATAGAAAATAATAATAAATGTGGCCAATTTATACAGTATAGTTTTTACAACACATTATCTCGTAAGTAGTACCGTAAACAGTAAGAATCTAAGTAATAAAATATGAATAAATTTCCATCATTCGGAGTCCTACGGAGAAGAGAGTCTTACCCATTGCCTGTTCTGTGATTCCTAAGAAACTCTCGCAGGTTTCCGTGAGGAGCATACTCCACGATAACATACAGTGGTCCACTCTGTGTGCAGCATCCTAGGAGATTGATTATGTTGATATGCTTCCCAATCATCTTCATCATCTCCATCTCGGAGACCAGAGCCATCATTTCAGCATCCGTGTGACCCTCTAAAGAGACATAACACACCATTTAAAAAACAATATTACATTGCTTCATCATTGTTTTAGGTTTGGTCATTCGTAATTTGTGATTATTCTGTTGAATGATTTTTAATTTTGTTTATCTGTTAACTCTCCCTTGCCGGTGATGTGTAGCTAGTACACATTGCATCTAATAATGTTAATATGTCTATAAATATAATAAATGCTGGGTTTGAATTTTCAGAATTCCTCAGTTACACATTTACGTATCGATTGAAATAATTTATTATGAAATAATAAATAATTATTGGGCACAGAAAAGCATTACATTAAAAAGTTTACCAATGTGATGTATGTCGTATATAAGAATAACGAATCTCAAACACCTTTACATCTCACTTTCGATACTATAGGTATATTCTCAAGCGAGAGAGACGAATTCCCGAGTCATGCAGGCCAGTAGCAAAGCAACCTGTACCAATGCCACAGTGTGCCATTTGCGCAGTTTCTTTTGAGCCATTGTTAAGGGCGGTCACTTTGTTAGAGCTGAGAACATTGGCCAATAGTTTTTTTTAATGTTTTAAGCAATTACATCAAAAATATTATCGGTTTTGACTTCTACTGTAAATGATTGAAGCAATAGTCTTTGAATATTACATTTTTTCCGATTCAAAATCTCTCATTTTTTGCATAACAACTACACAGCACCATAACAAACGCACTAGAGCATAACGGCGCTGCATTACACGGCGCATCGCAGCAACACGGAATATTATTTTCACTGTTTTAGATAAAACAAACAGCACTGGAGCTGTGCTACACTGCGCGGCACTCCATATAAAATTTTGATGCGCAACTGACGTTCAGCAACTACAGACCACAAGGTAAGATTTTTTTAGAAGACAGCATAACTGAATATCAAGAATTGAGCCTAAATTTTACATACAACAAGCCAGTGCTAAATCATTGCACCACGGAAGGTATCAACTTATTTATTTTAATTTGAAAAAAATACCTTTTAGCATTTTTACAGCAACAACAGAATTAAGTCCTTGTTTCAGGAGACCATTTCCTTCAGCCTTCATTACTTTCCCGAATTCTCCCTCCCCGAGAACCTTCCCCAGCCCCAAGAGGTGTCTCGGCAGTTCCCAGTCGATATCCACGGGAAGTTCATACTCTGACACGAGAGTAGATTCAGTATTGTTAGAACTCTGCACTTGAGAGAGCTTTTGTTTTTCGATCTTCACAATCGGCATCAGCTGAAAATAAATTAAGGAAACATTGATTGATGATATTTTATTAATTTAATTAGAGGGAAAGAGAGAACACAAAGATACTGTGGAATAATTATTTTTAATGATTATAAAAATATATGAGCCTTCGAGGGCCTCCCAAAGATACCAAGTATTATAGTAAAACAACAGATAAAAAAGACTCTGTTGCAACACATTTAGAGCTTAATAAATCCCCAAGAAGGAGATCCAGCCTGTCAACAAATATTTGTAGATACTCAAAACATTGGTGATTAAACTAACTGGTATAAGAAGAAGAAGGCGTTGCCCAGTAGGTGAATTGGTTCAGCCGGATGAATCTCACCCACTTGATAAAGGATTCAGCTCTTTTACTTCACAAAAGTCAACAGATGGCAGAGTTGAGGAAATATCGATGTTTAAAAATAGGCAGAAAGGTTACACAGTGTGTAAAGTGGCCACTTAAACCAGCCAATGACAGATCATAAGCCCTGTGCTAATGTGTTAATGCTTTGTGCTCAAATGCCTAGATTTCCATACATAAACCCTTCCAAAAATATTTTCCCTCTCTGTTGCAATAAATTTAGATAAAAAAGGACATCAATATACAATTAATAATAAGAGAGAGTTGTGATCCAGTGGTGGTGTTGCAGATTGTGGATACAGAGATTCTAGGTTTGAACACTGTTCTACAACTTGTTTCCCATTTTATAGCACGGTTATTCACAACTGAAAGAAAATGGCCCCAAAATTGAAATATTAAAATTTATTTGTAAAAATAAATACCCATAATAAGAATAATGTACAGACTATCAATTCTAATATTTTGTTTAAATATGATTACACTGACCAGAGGTTCTGAAACCGCTCCTGTCGGTTGTCCATTCTCTAAGTTCTGCTTCTCGACAGTGACCCTCTTGGTCCAGTGGGTGACCACCACGGCACGAGCCGTCTCAATAGCTAGGTGTTTCTTCATTTTTTCTCTCTTCAGCTTCTTAAAGATGCAGATGACGATCATTACGGCAATGAGAAACATTGTGCACAGAACGCCGGCTAAAATATTGACAAGTAGAGATTGATGGGGACGCAGTACCATCGGAGGTTCTGGATAAGCTGAAAAGGAAAAGAAAAGAAATTAACACCAATGATTTTCCAATCGGGATATTAAAGGTTAAAATTATTTGGAAAAATTTCCACTGCCGTTACATATAATTTGCATAATTCCCGTTGCCACAAAGGGAATCAAGACTTTATTTTACAGAAAAGGAAAATTTGAATGAAAAGTTCATTGACAGAATTTTGAATATTTTATTTAACATTTTTACTGTAAATAGTTTCATGTAGATATATTAAATTATAATTATATTATGTAGATAATTACTTAGAATTATTGCTAACTATTGCAATTTATTACAATTTGCTATATTTTTAATATCTCAACTTGGCAGAGGACAAGAATTCCATGGAGTTGGAACATTTCTTATTCTTATTATTTCAGGTAGAGTTCAGTGCTATACAAGCTCCTGACGTCACTGCGACCTATGAAAACCTATTGTGATGGGTCCCCGTGAATAGTTCTCGCCCTCCAAGCCCAGGTCTATAAAGAACCTGGCTACTGTGTGGAAGGCGAGAGTTTTCACTCTGCTAAATCTCTCCCTCCGATCCCAGATTCGTAAAGTATCGGGCTATTAGGTAGAAAGAGTTGGAACATGATTAATTTTGAAATAATTGTAACTAAATTCTTGGGGGTAAACAACTAAAGGAATATATTAAAAATACTCGTACAAATGAATGTAAATATTATCAATCACTTAATTTTTTCGTCAACTTATCGGATGCCAGCAGCAACTATGAACCCCAAGAAATTACATAAGATGTTGCAAATGCTCATAATGGAAGTTTGAGTCATAATATAATATAATATATATTACCGGCCCCCTTTGTATAGTGGCTAAGGCACTTTCCTCATGCACAGAGTATTCCGGGTATAAAAAATATACAATTATAATATATGGTATAATCAGATCATGAAAAAGTAATGTAATTACTCACATTCGAGCACGGTAAGATACGCCTTAGCAAAGGTTCTTCCAAGACTGTTTCCCGCAATACAAACATACCAGCCTTCATCTTCCATTGTTAGATTCGTTAGTTCCAAAATTGCCGGGTGGTCACTTTTCTCACTCGTCTAAAGAACAGTAAAGAAAAAAAACTATAAAAGTACATAAATAATATGAATAAAACTAATTCACAATAAATAAATAGTTGTGGGTTAGTTTGACATTTTTAGAAAAACTCGGTGAATGAATAATAAAGCTGTTTTTTATATCTCAGTAAATAATATTGAAAAAAAAAATGGTGACATAAGTATAGAAATAATATTTTAGTTACTTTAACAAAAGCATAATAAAGACTAAGAGCTAATGTAATCTTATGATACTGCAATTACTTTGATATTATTAGGGACACATCTTACAAATAACAAATATATGTAATTTTTTAAGGAGTAATTTTTCAATTGATCAATTAAAAATCTTCACAATACACAGTTCATTACTAAGTTATAACAGATATAATTGTTAGTGGTTCGTGCAAAAAGAGATTAGTCACAGAAGAAACCACAGCCGAATATATACCTTCACCACATTTAGATGCTCGAGAGAAGTGTTAAGAGCTTCATATCCTGGTGGAGCTTTCACCCACTGTATGTGAGGATGCAGATCGGAGAGGATTTCACACATAAATGTTACATTTTCCCCCACAACCTTAGTCTGGTTCTTAGGCGCTTGAGTCAATACTGGCTTGTGGTGTAATCTCTCTATAAACGGATAAGACATATACATAAAACATTGCTTTTAAAAACAATTCAAATAAAATATTTCTTTGACCAACACCAATCCGTAAGAAATAAAAATTTCAGAATATCTTTTGGTTACCTATGCATCAATTTCATAAAGGAAATAAATATTATTTTTCATTAGTGCCTACACAGTTTAATTTATAGATTGTTGAGGAAAGCCGCAATTACAAACGCCATCTTCATCGGTACATATCGAGACGGTATAAAGTAAAATTGATATTTATGTACAAAAATGTGTATATTTGTATGAAAATTTAAAGCATATTGTCGGTAACCTATAATTGAACATATAAAAAAAAGTTAACATATTTTATTTTCATATAGAAAACTAAATTGTAAAACAGGCCCAGGAACTTATCAGCGAGCTTTTGTTTAAACTAGATTGCAAGTACATTTTTTTCTGCTTGCATAAATAGTTGTATGGTCAAGGACAGTACGCATTTTCATTATTGTTTGACCATTGAACAATATTTATATGCAGTAATAGACAATGTTTTATATTTTTATTGCAAACTTCTTTCAGTAGTTTTGAAAGCTCATATATTGTTTCACAATTGCAATAGGTGTTGGTACACATTGAGCTGGTTACAATATTTTTTATGTTACAGGCAATATATTGCTAATACGTACACAGTTTTAAAATTTTACAACCTCAAAAATCAACAAGCAAATATTGTGATAACTACATATACAATTGAATTTTTAGTCAAAAAAGAAGAGAATACTAAAATAATTTATCGATCTCTGCCGTAAATAAGAATTCTGTTGGCTATGTCGGCAAATATGTTTAAAATTTAAAGTGTGGTCTTTAATATGCTAAAGGGTACTAATTACAAACTAAATGGTAAATCTTACGTGGAGCTAGATTACATGTTATGTACATATGGTAAATTTTTAATATTTATTTAATATTTTAAATAATCTGAAAAAATAACAAAGTATGTTGATTAATGACACTGTTAGTTACAAGTAGAAAGGACAGAAATAACCGACACCAATACAGATTGTTATATCTTCCAGCACCAGCAGCTTGAGGTACCTGCAAAGTTATCCCTCTTGGAATATTATCGTCCTCTTCACTGTCCTCCTCCGTATAATTCAGATTCTCTACTCTTAACCACTCTATATATGGCCCCAAGTCAGATGTCGGAGGACATTCAAAGTAAACGGAAGAATTGACAATCGATGTCTTGTTTCCGGGAAACCCTTCCTTAATGTATGGTTTTGACGGATATCGTTCTATTTCAATGAAAACATAGGAATATTCATGTAATAACAAGATAAAGCATTCTTCAAAGAGAGATCAGTTCTGGATAATTTTGAACTAAATTAATTTTACTGTTAATCAGAATGATAATCATGTTTTTTATTGCGAATAAAATTAATAGAAAGTGTATCTATTCAATCAACTAAATTGAAGGGGTTAAAAGCAAATTCGCCACTGTCCATGATCACTGTTTTTCGGAAGACCAACAAAATCAACATCAAAAAGACTATTTATTTTATTAGTACAACATTAATTTTAAGTAGAATGTGCACATTGAAAAAAATAGTCATTTGACTACTGGTTTTGTTGGTCTTCCCAAAAACCGTGATTGTGAACAGTGGCCGTTTTGCTTTTAATCCCCTCAATTAAGGGTTTGAAAAACCTGGTACATATTTAGTTTTATAATGTGCCTTGGAAAAAAAATCAGAGGTAAAATACAATGTGAATTTTAACTCTAAAATATTTGCAAAATAACGTACGAGTATTACAAGTTTATCACACAATTGATAAAATCATTAACTATAACCAAATTTTCAAACAAATATTCGGTTACTTTCACAGAAGGGATCAAAATTAGGTTTTTTTAAATCATTTGAAATCATGGAGCCAGGTTCGCCAAAACATCATAACTGACAAGAACAATATTTTATGGAAGAATATTTATTCTTATTAATTATTAAGGAATACGCTTTGAGAACCAAGCTTTGTTGTCGAAATGGAGTTTGATTCTCAAAGGTAATTGAGAGGAAAGGGTATTCAGTAAAGTACTGTTTTTACCGGTCACTATGTTTTGGTGATCATGGCTGGATATTTATAAAAATTAAAAATAATTTACCGATAACATCCAGCTTGAATGTGAACTCAATACAGCCCATAATATTGCAGACTTTGCAGGTGTAGTTGCCACTATCGTTGGTAATAAGGTCCTCGAGAGTGAGAGTCCAACGGGCTTGAGATATTCCTCCAAGTTGTCTCTCGGGAGGTGTAACACCGTTCTTGTACCATGTTATATTGGGGAATGGGTTTCCTGTCAAGTTTAAAATGAGTTAGTTTGATTTTTATTTTTGTAATAAAATTATATAAGAGCCTGATTTTATCATCATCATTCCCTTTCCACACTTGATGGTGCATAGTATCTTGAACATTTTGTGTACACGGAGGTAAGATGAGCAGTCTCGCACTTCTGGTGCCAAGTCCAGGGGCTATGGAATATTCTGGTGTGAAAACACCCTTTTTAGATAAATATTTCATATCAACCATGTCAAGAATCGACAATAATATTGTATATATATACCTAAAACATGTTTTAAAACATGCACACAGGAGTATTATATCTAATTCAGGAAAGAGATTTGATAAAATTGCTTGATATCAGTACAAAGCTTCTAACAGTGTACCTATAGTTTATTTTCATTGTTATTTTTAAAATTATATTACATTTAAAAAAAATGTAAGTATAAAACTTGCTTAAAGAGTTCTTCGTAAGAGTTATTTTTACTATAAAACTACAGAGCAGTTTTGAGGATATATAAAAACCTATTATCGATTCAAATACATTAAAGTAAGTGCTTACGATTAATGCCAAAAAGACAAAATGGATAACATTTGGAAGATTGGATCATTCTGGGTCGTTCCTGCAATTCAGCGGTCAAAATATTGAAAGAGTTAATAATTTAAATACGTTGGCAGTATTATTACCAATTCGTTCAACCCATCTATGGAGATAAAATTCAGAATTGAACCAGCACATGCTGCCTTCAACAAGATGACATCATTCTTTTGTGACGATAATATCAATTTTTTATTTATTTATTATATTGAAAACATATTATACATAATTATATACAATATTCCCAAGGAGTTTTTTAAAAAAAAAACTCATTTAGGGACATACAGATAACAATTTTTTTAAAGACATTTTTAAATTTTAAACTATAATATTATTTACAAAAGCAGAAAAATTAAAATTATGATATACTACAAATTAAAAAGGGTATGAAAAATACTTGAAAATAACAAAATAAACAGAATACTAGGCATGGAAATAAATTCAAATAATGTTTACATTATGCAATCTGGGAAAGAAAATTGAAAAAGTTTAAAAATTACATGTATGTATATATACATACTGAACTAGTACAAAATAAAATCATTTTTTTTAATTTGAAACTATGTCAAAGAATGATCAAGTGCAATGTGTGGTCGTTTCATTTATGTGGATCGGAAATGTGGGCCTTGAAAATAACGACCATGAACAGATTAGAAGCATTCAAAATGTGGTTATACCGCAGAATGCTTTGCATATCATGGACCGAGATGGTGAAGAACTCAGAGGTCTTACAAAAAGCTAATAGTGATCGAATGTTCTTGTTAACTGTGAAGATTCAGAAAATCTCATATCTGGGGTGTCTACTGCGTGTAGAGAAATACCGTCTTCTCCAAACGATCTTAATGGGCAAAATAGATGGTAACCGAGGAGCTGGCAGGAAGCAAACATCCTGGCTATGCAACATGAGAGATTGGATCTGGATAGTGCAAGACAGGGAAAAATTCGCCACAGTGATCACCATAGTCAGGGGGACCTGACACAGTACCCAAAGAAGAAGAATTAATTTATAATATACCTTCGGCTGGGCACTTCAGTTTGATATAATTCCCAGCTGGTTTAGCCTCAACTCGATGCATCTTATCGGGATTCTTAAAACGTGGAGCCATCATGGAGGCTGATCTGTCCACAGACCCAGCAAACCCTTTCCCCGCATCTTGTTCTATATCCCTAGAGTCAGGTTTGGGCTCGGCTGTGACCTCATCTTCCAGGTCAGGTTGGATTTCATCAGACTCCTTCTCACTGCCGTAAAACGTCTTAGCGTTGGCGTCGAGGGTCTGGTCATCATTGTCGTAGTTAAAGGACTCTTCATCAAGAGACTCCGTCAATGCCGCGGTGCCTGGGAGACCTCGCTGCGACAATATTTTCAAACTTCGTTTCGGCAAATCGGTATCGGCTTGGTAACCTATAAAAAAGAAGCAATATTTTGAGTAAGACCAATGTTTGCAAACAGGGCTGGATTTCACACCCAAGGGAGTTTAAATATTAGGTCATAATAAGAGAAGATTTAAATAATGGGTCATAAGCCTTGTAGTTCTTTAAAATTTGCCATTTTTTAAATAAACAATGAACTATGGAAAAAATTTATTAACCATATTTGTAAATGCTATGAATATCCTGTGAGTTATTGAAGTTGGAGCAATTGGCTGCACTGGCAGTCAACATGAACCGGGTTGTGGTCCTGTGGCTAGTGTAAACTCATGGATCAGAGGTCCGAAGTTTGAACCCCACTCTACCACAACTCGATTCCCATTTAGTAATATGTCGTGAGTTATTTACAACTCTTATCTTAATAATTTTTGTTACATGGTAGATAGGTGTCCAGGAACAATGAAATACTGCAGTGTAGAAATACCTTTAAAACAAATATTTTAGATCCACCCTATCATGAAACAAACCTAGGACCATGGTAGGCGATTGTGCCAAAGAGTTTTTATTTGAGAGTAGCCGAGTCAAAAACATTCATTCAGGGTTCTGGTTTTAGAACTATTCCTTATTTGCCCGGTAACAGAAAAAAAAAAACTTCAGTTAGAATTAATAACCGTTTACTAATCATACCTTCTGTTCTATGCTGTAATCCAACCTCTTAGCCAGTTGTGGTTTGTAGTGCAAAAATAATAAATTAGGTACAAAAAAGCTTACATATAATTATTTTTGTAAAATTAACTAAATTTATTTACGTAAATACAGTAGAACTCTGTTTATCTGAACTCAAGTCATACGGATTGTCAAATACCCAGATCGTTTTAAAATAAAGCAAAAGTTTTTAATTTAATTGAGGAATTAACTTTGCTGTTCATGTTTAAGTAAGATTTTTTGTGATTCCAATTTGCTATATTATTTCAAAAGCAATAAAATCTGGTACTTATTCATCTGGATAATTGCAGTTTGAAAACTATTATATAAAAAAATCTTACCAGCTACAAATAAATCCTTTTTTTAAGAAGCTAGACCTGAGAAACATAATTTATTAAACACTGTACAATACATTTTGGTAATATGAATCAACAATATGAGTTTGACCACCACTCATGACACAAATTTCAAAGCCAAAGCGACAAATCAAGAGTGTTTGCAGTATCTTTAGCCTGGAGTTTTTGTTTTGAATAATTTATCAGAAAACATTCTTAAAAGTCCTGGTGCTGAGCTTCGTGTATCAGAGCAAAGTATGAAATTGGAAAAATAAGTGTGAAATTAAGCTGAATGTTGTTGAAATTTAATGTAATGAATAGGCAGTGAAAGAATGGCTTAAAAGATTTACAATGCAAAAAACGAAGACAAAAAAAGACATGGCATGAATAAATTCAACAAATATTTGAAGATGGACATGTCGAAAGTCAGAATATCATTGTGCGTTCATGATAAGATGCATGAATGAAGAGTAATTGAGGTCTGTATGCAATCAAAGACTAAAGTGGCATTCTATCCTCTCTGCCTATTGCCATGGATGGGGAAACCGTCTGATGGATTGTTCGTTTTGTTTGTTGCTTAAACAAACTGTGAGTACTGTTTACGATAATCTTTTTCATGGCTGTTGTTTTGAACAATTAGTATTTTGTTAACATTATTCTTTTTTTTAATCCAGAGCAGTATTGACATAAATAATAGCATTGTAATATTGCTTATATATTATTTATTGAATCGGCATTCACTTTGTGAAATAACAGGATTAAATGTATTCAATGAAACACATTGTTTTCTCAAACTCGAGTGGTCTTAAAACAAAGCGTTTCATTTAATACATTTGCCAATATCTCCTTTATAAATATTAAAACTTGTTTACCTTCTAAGACATCTTGTAGATTCTCCTGGCTTGACTCCGCAATGTGTTTCTTGTGCGCTATAACCTGAATTGTTATATTTCGACTGTCAGTAGTGATTTTGTTCTTCTGATCTCTCACTATGCAAGAATATGTCCCCGAATCTACTGACCGGACAGATTTAATCCTTAACCTGGAATTAAAAGAAAACATATTATATTCGGAAAAATAATTAAATTTTACTGACCTAACAACTATCGTTCTCAGGAGACCAACATGCAAAGCATGTTTGTTTGTTTTTTTTTTTTTACACAACAGGCCAGGAGGCCTAATTACAGTGGTGAATTACATCACAGAGCACCCAGGCTTGAGAAAAATCACATTTTTAATTTTTGTGTTCTCACCGGGAATCGAACCCGGAACCTTCCGTGCATGAGTCAAGCGTCTTGACCACTACACCACGGAGGCCGCCATTGTATGTATGTTGGTTTAATTGGTGTCCTGACGAAGAGACGGGTACTTCTCGAAACCAGTAGACATAGAAAAGTCGGTAAGTGCTTATATACAAATATTTAATAACATTTAGTACATGTTATGTATTCAAATATTCTTTTAAAATATTCCAAATAAATACATTTTAAATTGTTTTAGCAAATTTAAGTAACAATTTAATAATTCTCACCAAGTTCTTTGCACCTTCACCCGATTCTTTCCACCTGATTCTCGAAGATATGTCCCATCCTTTAGCCATTTGATGGTCGATGTCTTCGAGTAAGCCGCGTTGCATCGCAGATGAAGTCTTTCACCAAGGAAAACTCGTTCTGTTGCATTGTGTGCGTCTGTAACAAAATGAAAGAATCATAAAACAAAACTGTATTTTGGTTATGATCGACAAGCAATGGAAGAATAAATGGCAATCATTAAATAATGGTACATTGTAATAAATCGAGTATTCCAAAAGCGTTGGTACTTATTTATCTCTAAAGTACCCAATGCAAAAGTAAAAGATGCACTTTACTTCTAAAAATGAGGTGTAATATCCTTCAATGGAATATCTTAGAACAAGTAAGCATACCAACTAAATACCTATACATATCTCACAATAAATCATGTATGCCATTATTTGCGAATACGTTTATTTGTTAGCGTCCGATACATTTATGGTGGTGGAGGAATCGAATCATATTAAATTATTAACAGAGATAATGTAGAACTATATCTAGTATCATTTATCAAATGCAAAAAAGTCAAGTAACTGTCAACGGTAAAAGAGCAATGTCAGTGAAGTTAGTCGTAAATCGTAAAATCGAACGTCATATTATGAAATTTTGAAATCCTTGAAGTTTGAACTCCTTGCGAAACTCCCGCGTGTTGAAAAGTATGTATTTTTACGAGTAGATGGCGTTAGCATTAGTAAAATTCCTTTTTTGTGCCACAAGACACAAGAGCAAGACACAAGTTTGCGAAATGGGAGAGCGCTGAACTTATATTTTAGGGTTGCCAAACAAATTTAAAATTCTAAATAATAATTTTACCTAACCTGACTGTTATGTCTTTCCAGAGAATAAAAAAAATTGACTTCTGTAATTGAAACGATAAAACTACGTTTCTGATAATAAGATTATAATAATCATTAACAGCGTAGAATAAACATTTAGAAAAACGAGCAGCTGATGAAGATCATTTAAAATTTCTAGGCCATATCAATAAAAATTTATTTGTTTATAAACAGGAGCCAGGGTTACACAGTATAGGTATAATAAAATATATTATTATTCTATTTCGAAAATTATTAAAGATACTGTAAGTAGGGAAAAAGTAATATTATATAAACTCATTTGTGGCTGTCATGCCACACTAGTCTACATACAATACAAGACTTGATATATCTCTTTTATTTTATTAAACTATGATGTTGTTTTTTTTGTAATCTTCAAATGGATATTTTCACACCGAATTTGAAAGTAAAATTTTTATAACCATTCTGGATTTTAATACAAACAATATTTATTCTTGCTACGCAAAGAATTAATGTGACGCCAATACAGCAATAAATATGTATAAGAGAGAGCACAAAGATAGAACTCATAACAAGAAAGACAGGGACTCTATTCTGTGGCCGGTGTTTGTGAGAAAAGAGATTCAGTTGGTTATTGACAGTAATAGGGGGGGGGGGGGGAGGTGCACGCAAGTAATATGACCGACGTATAAGTGATTTTTAATTTAGTTTGCTATAACAGGGCAAAATTAAATGCCAATCTTTATAAATTATGGAAAAATAATTATTTAACATTATATCTCCATGTTTTTTTTTCCAAATGTCAACTTCGGTCTTTAGCTTGTGGTAACACGATGTTACATCACCGGGCGCGGAGAAATTATTTACCACAGTCTTTTGGGAGTTAAACAAATCAATTTGAGTCAAGAAGTTCGAGAGCTTCATTATAATATAGGTAAGTACTATTAATACCCCTGTTGTACGGATTCAGAAATAGATTAATTTATACATACATTGGTCGCTGATTTCATTACCAGACAAAGAATTTACATCTTATGCTTACAATATTCTGGTTCGCGTTTAAACGGGAAATTATACTGCATACTTATTCGTCCATTCATCAAGAACTTTAAGTATACATTAATAATAGCCTCTGAGGTGAAGCTATGCACACTCAAATTCCTCAATTAAAATAAAAAGTATCTAGACAGGCGCCGTGGCGCAGTTGGTTAGACGGATAACTGTAAAATGGCGTCGCGGGTTCGATTCCCGCCAGTTGCGAGAAAAAAATCCTAGAAAGATTTTTTTCTCAATTGATCTGGGTGTTGTGGTGTATTTTTCATAACCTCCTTCCATATCCCCTCTATCCCATCTGCTGACAAGCCTCAAAATAGAGGCTTAGCGGGTTATTCCTTTTAAAAAAATATGTAGAAATGATTTAAAATAAAAATCTGTCTATTGAATTAAAAAAAAATTAAAAAATTATAGAATATTTAAAAAAACAAAAATAAGAAAAGTACGTAATCGTTTATAAGCTATAAATAACATGTAATTCAAAAAGAAAACGTTTAAAAACTCTACTAAACCCCTGTACAGCGAACAAAGGGTTAAGTAACAACATCTCGCAATCCATCCAAAACCGCTCATTTTATTGAATGGTAGAGGAATTAGGCTTTTTAATAGGTGACAATTAATGGA
Organism: Micrasema longulum; assembly: GCF_059751315.1. NCBI lineage: Eukaryota > Metazoa > Arthropoda > Insecta > Trichoptera > Brachycentridae > Micrasema > Micrasema longulum. Next base: position 108,954 of record NW_028279735.1, read on the forward strand.
TAAATGTTTCATTTTAATAAATTTTAAGGCGTAATTTAGTTGAGCTTTTTAATAAAATGAGCAGTTTTTATCACCGTTCTGCAAAAATAACAAAAATGATTTACACGGTGTTGTTACTAAAGGGATGATATTATTTATTATCTTCTACACCACGTCCATTACATAAGTCACTGTGCCATTTGCTGATTGAAAGTATTTAAAAAATGCGTATAAAAAAAGGTAAAAAGCCTTGCCAAAATCATTGTTCTTAGGTGGAAGGCGCCATCTTAATGGAAACGTCCCGAAGCTCTCCAATAAAGAACTGTTAAGCTTTAAAGCTTTTAGCATTCGGTGTATTTATTATATAATAAAATCGACGAGAGAAATGGCGTCGATGAAAGAACGTGCACTATGCGTGTTTGTTTAGAAAAAGAATCTGAAAGTTATTGTTTCGAATAACTAAAAGGGTTTCCACATCCACAACTGTAAACATGTCATGAGGAATAATTTGGTTGCGCCTTTAGGTTGCTCGGTAAACAATTTAACTAGAATATTAAATTAATGGATTCACGGTAATCCAATGCCAAGAGCGAAATATGAAGAAAAAGAATGTCGCTGGGCATTGAATGCACAGTATGAAATATTATATTTGTATTCAACTGTAATAAATATATCTATTTATTTTATTGGGTAAACAAACAGGATATACACAAATATCGAATTAGTGTAGGACACTCATGCACACATAAAAATTTGTTAAATATAACAAATGTAAAAGAAACGAAATGAAAATAATAAAGTTAAATGTCTACTTCTCTCAAACTTTCTATGATTTTTGACCTAAATTTACATACATTGTCACAGAAAATATCAGCCTCAGTAAATCTATTATTATATTGGTCGCATATTCCAGGTATTGTAGATTGTTTCAAATAGTTTGTTGACGCGTTTTCTGTGTAAAACAGAAGATTTTGTCTTGTCGGTCTATATGGCACACGGATGAAAGTCTTTTAAGTAGGTTAGGAGAATCAATTTTATAATTTATTAATTTGTATAAAAATAACTGGTCTAACATTATTCTTCGATTTTTAAGAGTTTTTTCCATTGTACTGCATACTTTCAGCATGGTTAGAGAAGTTAATGTTGAACCGGTAGTCGATCTGCTTAAAAAAAATTGTTGGACCCTTTTCTAGTCTTACATTATAGAAATATCAATCGACAATTTTATTAATCATAGTGTCAAAGTTTAGTGTTTCTTTGAACAAAAAATACGACTGCACTAAAATTGTAGTGGTCAGCGCGTTTGCCTACCATGCGAGAGGTCTCGGGTTTAATTCCCGAGATTATGAAATATTTATTTCAAAGGGTGTTTTACACTAGAATATTTCATGATCCCTAGATTGGTACCTGAAGCGAAAGACTGATCATCTTACCTTCATGTTACAAAAAGGAACAAGAAACTCTGCAGTTGGTGTACCGATGCAGTGCCCTATGCACCATTATGTGTGGAAAGGGAATGATGATGACGATGATGAAAAAAAATATTGTGAAGTTTTTTTTTTTTTTAGCTGTTTTGAGGCTACTGTGATATTCTAAATAATTAGTTTTTTTTATATCCCTCTCTAATTTTACATTATTTCAATTAAAATCTGATTTTTTCTATGGAAAAACGGATCGGAGTAGGTAGGTATTTATTGTCATATAGTTGGATAATTTATATATCCCCATTTTTGTAAAAATCACCTCAAGGGCGCTGTATAATAAATAAGTATCCCTGTACGTCTTGCAGCTACAGATCGCATGGACGATTGGGATTCTAGTTATTTATTTTCAATTATGATATATTTCAATTTACACATACAGGAGCTAGGTTACAGCACGTCTTGCAGCTACAGAGTGTATTAACGGTAAGTAATCTAGCTCCCATTTACATTTTGTTTTGATTCGACAATGAAGTAAAGTATTTGAATGATATTGAAATAAAAACATACAAAAGATAATTTTTAATTGAAATTTTAGACCCCATTTACAAAATTTAATGTTAAAAACATTTACATATTAAAGCAAGAGAACTATTATTACTACGCAGGTACGCGTATTTATAATTATTGTCCTGTTTTTTGGACAATTTAGAGAATGAAAAAATTACAACAGGGATGGAGAATAAAAACGTAGTAAAATGAAATAAAACCTTTTTTTAACCTCCGTGGTGTAGTGGTCAAGACGCTTGACTTACAGACGGAAGGTTCCGGGTTCGATTCTCGGTGAGAACATACAAAATAAATGTTAGTTTTCTCAAGCCTGGGTGTTCAGTGGGTGTTGGGTGTTCAGTTCAACCACTGGCCTGTTGTGGTGCAAAAATAATAAAATAAAATAAATAATTAAAATAAAACCTTTTTTAAATTAACATATTAAAACAGAGATGAAGAACATTTAAGAGAAGGTAATATAGAAGTCCAGGCATCTACAGGGCTTATGACCTGTCAATGGCTGGTTTAAGTGGCCACTTTACACACTGTGTAACAGTCACCATTTTGCCTATATTTGAACATCTATATTCCTTCAATTCTTTCATCTGTTTAATTACCTACCTTTTTTAAATGTTAAAACATAAATGCTTATGTTGTTTTCAAAACAGTATCTATATTTGTATGCACGAATAATATTATTAGTAATTTATTTAAAAGCCTATTTATGAAAATGTCAAAGTTGTTGAATCACAGTCTCCAGAAACTGAATTTCAGATGAATTTTTTGTTAGTGCGTCACGACAAATGTTTTTTTCCGAAAGTTTGTAAAAAACATGTGTTAATTTCTTAGTGTTAATGATTCATTAATAAACTCTGTACTATTTTAGTAGACGGTTACAAAATTCATTAATAATCGTCTGGCAATTTCAGTTCCTGAAAATATGAATGAACCTAGTATTCCATCAATGTCTGTAGATGTAAAATGTAATTCTAGCTTTAAAACAAATCCATTAACATTAAGGTAACGAAAATTTTCCAAATATCACATATAATATTTACAATTCTAATAAATACTCAAATCTTTTCTCGGTATTCAAAAAAAATGTAATCGTGTCATTCGGAAGAAGATTTTTTTATATATAGCGTCACTTTCGAAATATATTAAAGAAATTCGCCATGATTTACATTTTTACTACCTGAAAGGGAAAAACGCGTCGAAAGCGACCAAAAAAAATTGCCATGTACACGGGGCCGATACTCTTTCGGTTCGTGCTGCAGAACAGTGGTTTGAGCGATTTCGTTCTGGTGCAGCGGAGGTGAATGATGCACCACGCTCTGGCAGGCCTGTTGTCGAAGATGTCGATAAAATCATGGAAAATATCGAGAAAGACCGTCATGTTAGCACTCACATGTTGTTTTTTCTGTCAAAATTTGAAAAAAAGGTCAATGTTTCCAGAAAAAACTGTTGGTGTGTTAAAACACGATTAAATTATAGCACATGTTGTTTTTAATACAATGTTATTATAAATTCCATGATGAGTAACACGCCGATAGTTCACCGAGGTGTAAGCCGACGTGGCTTAATGTGTATGTACAATATTATGTAGTTATACATTATAGAGTATGTATTCTAGACACGCGGTAGACACGTGTGCTAGTCCTGTAGAATACATTTTACGAGGACAAGGATAATAGTACTGAAGTTAGCCCATTCACAATCCAGCACGTTGAAATGATAATCATTAGGATTTATTTCGAATATCGCGAGTACCATTTTTACTACACCATACAGTTTTCACGGTAGGGGTGGGCTGAAAGGATGAGATGATCAAAGGCCACAAGCAAATTATGTAAACCATCCTTCTTCTCAACTACTGAACATTTCAGAGAGTTCAATGTTTAGGAGTGGAGGATCAAATTTTTGCGCTGCGAATGCTAACGGAGAAGTTTTTGGCAAAAAGTCAAAAACTATTCTGCGCATTTGTCGATTTGCAAAAATCGTATGATAAAGTAGATAGAATAAAATTATGGGGCGTGTTGGAAAAGTATGGAGTAGACAATAAACTTATACGTGCAGTATCGTCTCTCTATGAGGAGAGTTAATGGGGGATTTACATCTTTGTTTGCGATCTCAAAATTCGTGAAACCGGGATGTGTAATGTCACCATGGTTGTTTAATCTATACATGGACAACTGTATGAAAGAGATAAAATGTATGGGTATTGGAGCAAAAATTGATAATTTTTCAGTAAGCTGCTTGTTGTATACTGATGATGCAGTTCTGTTAGCAAGCAGCAAGGCTGATTTACAGCAAATAGTCTCTAGAATGTATGATGTATGCCTGGAGAGCGAATTGGCGATGAACGAAAGTAAGTCAAAAGTGATGGTATTTGAAAGGGATAGTGAGGTTACTGACTGCATAATAAATGTAAACAACGAATGTCTCGAGCAAGTAGAAGAATTTGTGTATCTGGGAAGCACGTTTTCAAGAGATGGAAGAGTAGAAAAAGATGTTAAAAGAAGAGTGAATGCGGGCAACAAAATGAACGGATCACTAAGCACAGAAATTTCTAATAAAAATATATCAATCGAAGCTAAACTGGCAGTGCACAACGGAGTTTTAGTCCCAACACTTATGTATGGAAGTGAAACATGGAACTGGCAGAGGAGGGATGAAAGCTGAGTGAACGCGGTTGAAATGCGATCTCTTAGACGAATGTGTGGGAAATCAATGTATGACAGGGTTACGAATGATGTAATCAAGCGAGAGTGTAAATCTGAGTCAGGTATAATTGATACGATTAAGAAAGGGTCTCTGAGATGGTTTGGTCACGTAGAACGAATGGACGACGAAAGAATGGTAAAACAAGTATATATGGCGAAAATGAACGGCAACGTGAGACGAGGACGACCAAGGAAGACGTGGCATGATCAGATAAACCAAAATCTTAAGTCTAGTCATGTCAAAAGCAGACATAACCGAAGGGCATGTATGAAAAGATGTATGAATGTGGAAGAGGCTAGGATTGTATGCCAGGATAGACGTGTGTGGCGGTCCATTCTCTCTGCCTACCCCTACA